>NC_050526.1:2693831-2694040 GCF_002922805.2 Oryzias melastigma
AGCAATGGGCGGGGCCAAAGTCTTGCAAACAAATAGAGCCGTCAACAAACTTTACATCTGGTATTGCTCACCGTTTTTATTTTGCTACGCTAATGTTAGCTTGGGCTTGTAAGGGGCTATAGCACATGTGACAAGGCCCGGGGGCCGGATCCGGCCCTCCGGGTAATTCTATCCTAACAGATCATTTTATTTTGTTATTAATGCACAAT
>NC_050526.1:2694092-2712372 GCF_002922805.2 Oryzias melastigma
TTTATCTGGTGTTTTTACGCTTTTATGTAACTTATTTATATGTTTTTACTCTTAAAGTTTATCTTTAACTGTTTTTTAATATCTCAACTGTTGTTTTTTATTGTTCTTTTAATGTACAGCGCCTTGTTTGGCCAATGGCCATCTGAAGGTGCTATATAAATAAATAAAACTTAAACTAAAACTTAAACTTAAACAAAGATTTGTTTTAGGCTATTTTAAAGTTTAGCTAATATTTCAGCAACATGCTAGCTTTTTTGTCTAATTTAGGATTTTTTCAGTTTTTTGGGCTACTTGGAAGTTTAGCAATTTTTTCAGCTACTTTCTAACTAGGCTTTTTTTTTAATTTAGGCGGTTTGGAGTTCAGCTAAAATTTAAGCAACATGCTAATACTTTTGGCTTATTTAGATTTTTTTTTTTTAGGATATCTTGAAGTTTATCTATTTTTTTCAGCTACGTCCTAGCTGTTTAGGCTAATTTAGGTTATTTGGAAGTTTTGGGGGGTTTTCAGTTACATTCCAACTATTTTGGCTAAATTATGCTTTATTTTAGTTTTTAGGCTTTTTGGAGGTTAGCTAATATTTCAGCAACATGCTAGCCCTTTTGGCTAAATTAGGCTTTTTAAGTTTTTTTATGCTATTTTGAAGTTAAGCTATTTCAGCTACATGCTAGCTATTAAGCCTACCCTATTTTTTAAGCTATTAAATTCAGCATCTTCAGCACTAGCATCAGTGGCCAGATTCCGCTTACAGCATTCACACTAGCACTAACACAGGGAATGCTGTGTCTAGTTTTTAGCTAGTTTAAAGCTAATGATAGTTAAGATGTGCGCTTTACATCCAGTTTGAGTCGACTAATTGGAGAAAATAATCAGTGATTAGTCGACTACTCATTTATGGCAGCACTAAAATATATTGACCTTTGTTCAGGTGGAGAAAGTTATTCTTCATTCATGCGATTCTGGAAGATTTTGTAATTTTTTCGACATTCCAATGTGCTTCTTTGAATCAGAAAGTCATTTTTACACCATATGAACGCAGCTTTTTTCTAAGTTCGTGTCTTTCCCTGAGGGACATCCACCCATTAGTGTGATCGGCACTAAAAAGTAAACATTTTTAAACAAAATGTACAAAATATGTCGCTTTAAAATGTACATAATAATTTTTAATCAAAATAAAGCACGTTTTTGTCCAGATTCTGAATCATTTCTTTCTCTAATGAGTTGGATTGCATCTGCTTCTGGTCCGACCCCTTTTTTGACCCACAAGTCCAGGTCACTCACTCCTGTACCAGATCAATTTTTCAATACATATCAGTGTCTTTTCTATCCCTAACTTGATTTCCTAGAAATAAAACCATATGAGCTCATAACAGTTTCTGACTTCCAAATCCATTAAAAGAATAAAGACGTGTTAAATGACGCTACTATTGTGCTATCTTGTGCACGTCTTTGTTTTGAGATTTCGCTCAACTCAAAACTGGTAAAAGACGTGAACCTGGTACTATGATCTCTAAACGACACGTGAAGAAGATGTTTGAACAAAGGAAGACCATCAACAGCTGCTGATTCCTCTCAGTCGCTTGACAACACTACAATTTAATTCATTAAAAGTAAAAATCAGCAACAAATTCATCTAATTAATGCCTTAATGTGTCTGTGTGTTGAGCAAAAAATAAATAAAAACAGGAAAAACTGTAGAACGTGTTCCTCTAAGCACAGCATCAACAATCAACAAAACTTAAACCGTTTCAAACCGATGCCAAGTACATAAAGACCAAAATAAAACTGGACAAAAATGAGATCAACTAACCAATTTGTGACACAATTAAAAAGCTGAAATAAAGGCATACAAGCAAATATATACTCACAGATATTGCCAGTGTTGTCAAAACTGTTGAGCACTTCATTAACTCTGACGGGCCCAAGGTTATCCCTAAAAGTCACAAAATATTTAAGAAGAGTTGTAGTTTGTGGGGAAAAACGTGGAACATTTAAACAATTAAAAATTAATTTACAATGAGTGGATGGGAATCAAATTAATTTAAAAATAAGTAATTTTTAAGCGCAAATAATTTATGTTTTCAACTTTTTTTTTGTGGACCCATTTTAAAAAAGAATTCAACAGGTTTTAATGTAAATCTACATTTTTAAAACTGTCTCAAAGTTTTATTTTTTCTTGGTTTTTCAATTTTTGTTAGCATTAAAATCCTAAAATTCCAACAGGAAAGTATTTATTTCTAATGTTTTATGACCCAACACTTTTTTAATGCTTATTGCTCCAACACAAGGTGATACTTAACATTACATTGTTTCAAACACAAGGTTGCTGGTTCAATCCCCAAATCTTTTAGCCCTAAATTCAAGAAGCACATCGATATCTCCATCGACCACAAAAGTGACCTTCATTCTGAGTGTAAAGCAGCGAGTTGCTCAGTGACTTCAAATCCAGGATGAATACCTCAGTAAGGCACTGTACTCGGGGAAGTGCACACTTCTGTACTCCACCCACTGGACATCCGAGGTATCACAGACATCTTTAGCCTCAAGTAGTTCCCTGCTGAAGAGGTCAAAGGTGGCGAACCTGCGCACAGACACCTGCTGGATCTCAGGGCTTTCTAACTGCTTCTGACGCAGAACCTGACGAAGAAACACAGGAGAAACCATCATCCTTCATTTGAAAATTAATTAATCTGCCAAAGTATTTTGATGCTGTTATGCTTCAGTATATCAAATAAAAATTACATTACAATGAGTCTTTGAATCTATTTATAATTGATTTATAAAAATGTGCATGAGGTAAATAGAGATTATAAGCCAGGAACATGTTAAATCAATACAAATTCTTTAAAATGTAATGTAAATGAAAAAAAAATTTGTAATAAAAAAAGCTGTCCACTATGGATATTCTAATCCATAATTTGTACAATAGAAATTTGGGGAGGAGTGAACCCTGAGGGAGCATTATTACAACTATTCATTAAGATATTTTTGTTTGTTTGTTTGTTTGTTTGTTTGTTTGTTGTCCATCAGATGATTCAGATCAGATTCAACATAATTGGATGTAAAAAGTTGTCCAGTTGTACTTTTTTAGATCATTTTTAGCAACTTAGGAGCACATTTTGGAGCTTTGATCTGTAGCTACAATAGAGATGGAGACTTAGACTCGACGTTTAAGAGAAATATTGATTTATAAACAGAACTTCAGCCGATAATTAAATTCTTTACTAAAATAAATTATAATTATAAATATTATTATTATTATTATACTTTTCATCTATTGACTAATTTATGTTTATATAGTATTATTTTTATGTGATGTATTGTTACTCAATTAAATAAAACTTAAAAAAACATAAAAAATAATCATTTATTTTGTATTTATTTGATATATATTCGATTTTTTAGCTTTATATAGAGATATTTTATTTCATCTTTTAAAGAAATATATTTTATTAAAAAAAACTATTCTATCCTATGATCAAAAATATATATCTTAAACCTCTGAACTGTATTTCTGATAGTTGGTGTGCAGGTTGCACAATTTGTATAGTTTTCTCTTACCTATTGTATTGTATATGTTTTAAATTAAGTTTTTTTAACCTAACTTTTTCTTTTCTTTTTTTTTTTTTAAACAAAGATGACATACACTAAATTGTACATTAATTGTTCAAAATAAACACCACAAACAAAATATAAAATTATATTAAATTGAGTCAAATGACATGTTTTTATTTCTTTTATGTTTGTACTGAAGGAAATAGACTGCATGTTAAATCTAATTTAGGCCAATAAATAATAAAATTTGGAGTTTTATTGTTAAATTTAGTTTTGTGAATATATTACTGTTTTGAAACTACTTTAAGATTTGGGTTTGAGACCTGTGAACAGTTGGTTTGCTTTTCATCCTTTTATCTGCTGTAAATCACTGTCAGATCTACAAAATAAAAGCCCTCTTTATATTACATTTCCATTGTAAATGCAGAAACACTACCTGCCTGCTGTTTTAAGTCAATTTAAGCAGTTTAATGACAATTTTTGACTAAATATTTTTCATTTGAACTGCAGGTTTTGCAGTTAAAGCAAAGACTTCAGACTCAGAATTACAAAGGGGGACATATGTGTGAGTATCTTCGATTAAAAAGAGACTGGATAAATACCACACCTGTCTGAGCAGCGTCCACCTGGCGCGGGCAACATCGTTAGCATCACAGGTTTCTGCATTCGTGTTTTTTCTCCTCAAAGGTGAAGCCGGCTTTCTCTTTTCTGCTGTTGCGGTACAATTCCTTTCCATCGTATGAAAACGCTCAAACGGAGATATGTCTATTACCAAATCCTAAACTACAGAGTCTTCACAGTTTTTACGTGATACAAAAATATATATATGTATTTTCAAACCGCAGGAACAACAAGTAAAAAATAGACTGCAGGTTCAGCTTCACCTGTTACACCCTCTTGGTACACGCTACTTCCGTACACTTTTACTTGTCCAGACATTTTAGTCGAATGCCGAGATTACCGCGTCAGATTTACAGTTTTATCGAATCGAGCGTAGGATGGGTGTTTGATTATTTTAGCCTAGCTCGGGCTGATTACGTCAGCCGGCAAGCTATGTGATTTGCGCACGTGCAGGGAAGTGGAGATTAGCTTAAAAAATAACGTTTTTTGTTAATTTAAGACTAAATGCTTATTGTACGGCAAAAATATAAACATATTAAAGCATGAAGACTAAATTATTTATATTTTTAAAGTGAAATAACATTTGTTAGAGACAGGCTTGCTATTGAAGCTAGTGAAGGCGGTGATGGGTTTGTTGTGTGTGCTGCTGGGCGGCTCGTCCGGTCGTTTATTTACACTTTCTTGGGGACAAATCGCTCAGTTTGCTGTTTATAGACACAAAATACGGATGATTGGGTTTGCTCAACGATTCTGCGCATCGGTTAGTGACATTTTATGTGTTCAACATGGTATGGTATTAGTATATTTAAGTGTACCATAGATATACTTAGTAAAAGTGAGACTTCGAGTTTATTTTTGTACACATATGCAAACTAAATGTTCCAATTTAGTCTAAAGAAATATCCACTTAGTAGCTATTCTTATATTTGTTACAATAAACTAACTCCAATTAATGTTTAGCTTGTTTAAAACTATTTTACTACAAAGGAATAAAACATTATCTGAATAATTTTATACTTATTGTAACTTTGATTCTGATTACTTTACATGGTTAGGGCATGTTTAGTGAAAATATATGTTTAGTATCTGTGATAAATTTACATTTTTCGATGTAAACATCAGAGTGAATAAACTCTTTTCTTTGTAGTTTGCTAATCATGCTGGTATTTATAGATTCATCTTGATAATCCTTCAGCAGAAAACATGCATCATAACAATAACTGCCATCATAGTTGAAGCTCAGAATTACTTTATTTTAATTTCCAAATTTGTTTACATTTTAGGAAACTTCATCAGGGGAATATTTCACTCCCAGCACGGAGAAATACAGAGACTTACAAGGTTTTTTTGTCAAAAGACTGAAGGAAACGTACCACCGATTTTCCAACATACCAGATTTTTCAGTGGTAAGACCGACTGTTTATTCTAGATCTAAACCACATTCTTGTTTATTTAGAAAACGTTATTTAAATATTTTTGTTCTAATTAAAGAAAATGCAACATAAATGATGAATTATTAGTCTGTTGCACATTTAAAATTAGTTTTTCATACCAATTTCCTGTTGGGAAAGACTATAAAATTCACCTCTATTATGTAAAAATTGGTTTACTTTATTTTTGAAATCACTAATAAATTTCAAAAGCTCCACTCCAACTATCTATTGATCTATTTTAAAAGTGTGATCAGTTGTCTTTTAATATTGTTATTAGCCTAAATTAATACTTTTTGTACATTAAGTACTTAACTTAGACCAAAAATCAAACTTAAAAACAAAAAAAGAAGAGAAATTGTTGCCATATTAACAATTTTGGTGTTTATTTCCACTTCCTGGTGCCCTTCTAAGATCTTGTTTCTAAACCTTTTTACATTAAGCGTTGAGCGTAATTAAAACACAATTTTTCACAAATCTTTAATAGATCTATGGGTTAAAAACCTTCTCCAATCATTTTTTAATCTATCTTTAAAGTCTTCCTAGTTATGTTTTAATTATTATTATGCTTTAATTAGCTCAACATAGTTTCTGCAGAGCAACAGGAGTTCATCATTTCCCATCATCCCATTTTTTAACGTTCTCTCGATAGCTTCCAGCCCCTCCAAGCTAAGATTAGCGATGCAACAAAAATGTCGATTAGTCATATGGTAACCAGATGTCAGCTCAGACAAATCTTAATTTTCTTTATATTTTTAATAGGAAAAATGCTACAAGAACATGTTAAAAACACAATTTTCATTTAAATTAGCAAAACTCATATTTTCGTTTTTGAATGTTGTTTCTCTTGTTCCAGATCTGTGGACACAATTATGACTATTTCACCCAGAATGATGGCATCCACAGAATACTAAAGAAAGGCCGTAAGCAGGAAATATAACTTTATTATTGCAGCAGGACATTTGCAATGAAATATCAAGATCCATTCCTAATTTTGTAGTTATTTATGTCACACATACGCTGTTTATACTTGTTTATAGGTAAGCCCGTTTCAGAGCGACTTCTGGATATAGAGGAAACGTTAGGAGAAGATGAGACGCAAAGGCGGCGGTTTCAGTGGACGGTGCAGAGGATGCGTCTGTCCCCACGGGAAAAGCATCTTGCAGCATCACTGACATGCAGCCGAGGGAATAATATGAGGTTTCCAAACGTTAAGTTTTTTACATTTAAGGATAGTTGTATGTCTTCAGTTATCAAGTAAATGATTGATTGTCATTGATACCAGGTTTGTAGTTGTGAGACTTGAAGGAAGGAATCCTCCGAGTACCCAGCATGTCGTAGCCACTCTAGAAAGAGTTTTCAGTTTTGGTTAGTATTTTAAAAATATTATGCATTTTCAAAAATTGATTTATTGGATTTAATCGAGTTTTCTTTCAGAGTGGGCCACAGACGACGTCCTGTTTTACACGACCTTAGAAGGCCTGCGTTCCAGAGCCGTGTTCCGTTTGGACGTGACGTCCAGCAGAAACAGGATAACCTGTGTGTACGAGGAAGCCGACCCCGAGTACGTATGATTTAAACCCTGTTTTTATTCCAACAATGTTTCATTGAAACTCCAATTTTCCCCCAGTATGTTTGTTGAAGTTGCTCTGTCGAGAGACCGCCAAATCCTGAGCATAAACTGCAGCAGCAGCAGCAAGTCGGAGGTGCTTCTATGTGACGTGAAAAATTCCCGGTTAGAGCCTGTAGTTGTTCAACCTCGCCAGCGGGACCTGCTGTTCTTCCTGGAGCACTGGAAAAGACGGCTCATCATACTGGCTAACACCGGACCGGGACAAGAATATCAGGTATATGAGGGTTTAGAGCAGAGGTGTCAAACTCAATCGCACAAGGGGCCAAAATCCAAAAGACACCTTAGGTCACGGGCCGAACTGGATGAACATTTATTGAAAACACAAAAAGTTAATTTTTTAAACTTTAAAACCGTAACTTATTAACATAATTAAGAACTAGATATATAGCATTACCTGTGAGAGTGCTAGTGTGAATGCTGGAAGCTGAATTTGGCTGTTGAAGATGTTAGTGCAAATAGCTGAAGATGCTAATATTGATAGCTTAAAAAGTTGAAGCTATTAGCTGAAAACACTGAAGCTGATAGCCAGCTAAAATATTAGCTAAATGTCAAATTAGCCTAAAAAACAAAACAAAAAAAACAGCCAGAATGTGGCTGAAAAAAATAACAAAACTTCAAAATAGCTTAAAAACAACCAAAAAAAGTATAGGTTAGCCAAAACAACTAGTATGCAGTTAAAAGAAGTACGTTACCCAAAACAGCTAGCATGTAGCTGAAAGAAAAAAAACGGGAAAAAAAGTCTAAATTAGCCAAAAGTGTTAGCATGTTGCTGAAATATTAAATAAACTTCAAAACACCCCAAAAAATTAAAAAAAAAAAATTGCCAAAACAGATAGAATGTAGCTGAAAAAAAGCTAAACTTCAAAATAGCCTAAAAACAAACAAAAAAAAAAAACAATTTGTTAGCTAAAACAGCTAGCATGTAGCTGAAATATTAGCTATGGTCCAAAATAGCCTAAAAAATCCTAGTAAATGCTAAAATAGTCCAAAAAGCTAACAGAATGCCAATTTTTAAAACTTTAAAACCACAACTTTTTAGCATAATTATGAATAATAAAAAGGCAGGAATATTATTCCAGAATAAATCAACTTAAACCTTAAATAACTTTTAAAATGTTACTCCTCATAAAAAAATATTTAGTCAAAGCTCGCTCACTTTGATACATGTGGTTTAGAGTATATTCCATCAAAATAAAACTAGTTTCAACTTTTTTTCCCCCAAAATATTGAAAATTAACATAAATATTTTAGGAACAAATGTATTTTTCTTTTTCCTTTACCTATTTTACAACATTTAAGCAAAAGTAGAGAATATACATGTCTCATAAAATATCACATTTCCCTCTTTTTGCTTTATTTTGGCTCTTATTTTACATGAGTAGGTGTTGCAGGCTCCTGTGTCGGAGCCCTCCATGCCCTCCTGGGTGCCTCTATTCGTCCCCGACCCGGGTACTGTCATCAAAGACATGGAAGTGATTGGAGACCACTGTGTGCTGATTGCAGCAGCACCAACCAATGAGCTCATTCTGATTGTGGTCCCACTGACTCATCCTAAAGAAGCTTATGTCGTACAGGTCAGTAATTATAAACTTTAGGAAAAAATGAGTCTTAATTTTCTGTCTTTATGCTGCTTAATATATTGTTTTATTTGTAATATTTTACTTTTTTTTCATGTTTAGCTCCCCTCCTGGGTTTGTTCCATTGAAACTAAGAAAGCTGGCTTGGCGTACGAACAACAAAACGTTTTGGAGTTCCTCATTTCATCTCCGGTTCATCCTCCAGTGTCCTACCGTCTGCATCCTGACAAAAAGCTTCTTCTGTCTGGCAGGGATGACTCCAGAACAAAGAAACAAGACAAATATTTCACCACTCGTCTGGAGGCCTGCAGCCGAGTAAGTTCAAATAAAGTATCTTTTTCCCAATTGATACAAACCAGAGAAGACCCAGGACATGCTGCAGAGACTACATCTCTCGGCTGGCCTGGGAACGCCTCGGGGTCCCCCCAGAGGAGCTGGAGGAAGTCTAAGCATCTTTGCTGCCTTTGCGACCCAGTCCCGAATGAGCGGAAGAAGATGGATGGCATCAGTTTCTTAAAATAAACTATTTTCTATGTCTTGTAGGATGGCACATTGGTACCAGTGACACTGCTTCATACTGTACCAGTAAAGAGTTTAAGAAACGCTCCGTTGCTGGTTCATGTCTACGGAGCTTACGGTCGAGATCTGAACATGGACTTCTGTCCAGAAAAAAGGCTGCTTTTGGATCACGGCTGGGCTTTGGCCTACTGCCACATCAGGTAGTGCGCCGCTTTCTCAAAGTATTTGATGAACTACTAATGGTATTTCCTGGTAATTAGTATGTAATGATTCGGTCAAGCCACAATTGGATTCAGTTTTAAAATCACGATTTTTATTTTTTTTCCTTTTTTTTTCTCAGCACTGTGAATTAAAGGTAGTTTAAGGCCACGCTCACAGCACACTCACACTCACAGCAAGCCTGCATGGAGAAATGTCATCTGCTCTGCATTTCTAAACTTAGGCACAGGCTGAGACAAACCGATTCTTTCATTTTTCGCAATGATGGTCATGTTGACGAGTTTGAATGTATATATATATTTTTTTTACCAATTTACAAAAAAAAAATCATTACATGAATAACTGATAACAATTCATTTCCATCATTATTTTTATTCCATTTTTAGATTTCTATCATAGCACATAGCTTATGACTTTTAGCTTCATCATTACACCTATAAACTTTTTCCGTTTGCTCCTGATTTGTATGAAGATATACCAAGAAATGTCATTTTAAGCTAAATTTTCTTTATATATATCCTCCATCGTGAGGGAAATACTAGAAGAACATGTTAAAAAAGAGTATTTAGAGTGGGTCTTCAACCTTTAACACGATAATTCCAGCAGAGTTTGAAGGAGAAAAGCGGCAGGAGCCGCTTTTCTCCTTCAAACTCTGCTGGAATTATCGTGTTAACAATTAAAAAATTACAGTAAGTCAAAGAGTTTAAGGGCTAAGAATGCAACACTGATTGTCTATCATGTATTCTAGAGGTGGAGGTGAGCGTGGCCTCTCCTGGCATAGACAGGCGTGCGTGGAGGGGAAGCTGAAGGCGGTGGAGGATCTCCACGCCTGTCTGCATCACCTGTTCTCCTCGGGGGTCTCTGCTCCTTCACTTACAGCCCTCACAGCCCACAGTGCTGGAGCCGTGCCGGTGGGAGCGCTGTGCAACAGAGACCCACACATGGTGCAGGCTGTCCTGCTGCAGGTAAGCTTCTCGATAACATAATCTCATAAAAGTTGTCCATTTTTGAAAACATTTAAGAGATATATTTCTGTTTTTTAGGCTCCTTTTCTGGACGTTTTAGGTTCTATGGAGAATCTTGAATTGTCTCTGACATTAGATGATAGAGATGAATGGGGGGACGCAGTGAGACACAGACAAGTCCTCGCTTCCTATTGTCCTCTTAATAATATTATTACTCAGGTTTGTGCACAAAAAATACCTTTTTTTGTTATGAAGTAGCTTGTAGTGCCAGATCATACATCAGACTCATCTAGTAAGATCATTTGAAAAGCTAAATTGCTTTACAACAAATGGTTTGGGGCATTTTTATCTACTTTTGATTCTATTTTTGAATACTTAATGTGTTTTTTTTATTGTGACAGCGTTACCCATCCATGCTGCTAACAGCTTACAGTGGAGATCCCAGGATTCCTCTTGCTGGTGTCCTCAAATACACACATCTCTTGAAGAAAGCCGTACACACACACATGAGCAGCAAACCAAAGCCAGGTACGTCCACGCTCCACATTGTGTCGACTTTTCAGGACACTTTTGCCTCGTTTCCACTGATTGGACTGGACGGGTCCTCTCCTGGCCGGTTTGGAACAGTCGGGGCAATTCAAGCAAGTGTTGGACCATCAGAGCTCAAGTAGACCAATCTGTGCAACTATAGTAACAACAACAACAACAATGGAGGTCGTGTGTCAGCTCCTTTTTTCATATTTGAATTCTGGTATTTCATAAATGCAAAGAATTTAATAATATTTCTACCCCACCCTTTACCCTCCCTCCTCCCCCTGTTAGCACATACATCCCATGAATTCTTATAAAAGAAACTTGAAACTATACAATAAATAAAAAACAAATAATGATAATAAAATGAATGTAAAAATAACAAATAAGTAGGTATGGTTATCTAAAAGCAGAATTAAAGAGGTCTCTCTAAATAGAAAAATGGAATGGACCAGTTGGGGCGGAGCTACTGTCATCACATGATGAAATCCATTGATTGGTGGAAGAATATTACATCCGAAAGTGTTCAACCAACGTTTCCAAACATTCAGTTGTTGTCTTTGAGTCAGTTAAGGGCGGGATTAGAGCAACCCCGCCCCTCTTTCCTAGTGTATTCTCTACATCATAAATACTTTTTCAATTATTGAATGAAGAAATACTCAGAAATTCTATTTTAAGGTCAATTTTCCATATATTTGTCCTCCATCATGAGGAAAATATCACAAGTGGGTCTTTAATCTGGTTGATTTAGATGCACATGTGCCTCAGCTGTAAGAACCCATCACCTGCTGAGAACATCAGGTCCGTCCAGAACCGTGCCCGTTCTCCAGACAGCATTTTACACCCAAGTGTTGAACTCCTGCTGGATCCTCCAGCTCAGCGCGGCGTTCACGCTCCATTCTGGATGTGCAGAGGCTTTAGTAGTACCGGGTCAGCTCCCCATAGTGGTGTCGGTGTGCACGTCAGGAGAGGCAGCGCTAACAGATGCACCAGAACTATAGCATAGGTCACCTTATGGTAAAGCCCGTGTGCGTCGGAGCGTCTGCTAATCGCTCCCTCAGGCCTTTTCCCACCCTCTCTTATAATCTTCCTTCAGCACTTCGGAGGTGCTCCTCATTTACACTCCTCGCTCCCTCTGCTTCCCCTCTCCCTGTTTTGAATACACACATTATCTCCGCGCTTCACAGTCTCTCGCCTCTGTTGTTCATTACACTCTCCGGCGTCGGAGTGCGCAGAACTCTCCGGATCTGTCTCCCTCCATTCTCCAGAGTCTCGATAAAGTGCTGATGGCAGAGACTCATCCAGCTGGGTGGGCAGGTCCATTAGCATGGTAAAAAGATAGTGTATCAGAGCAGGAGATTAGACACACAGACTGGGACCTGTCAAGGTCAAGACCGCTCTTGTGAAACAGTCGGAGCCGTGGAGACGAGGGTTTGAGCGAGTGCCGTATCAGATAGGGGAATTAAGGGAAGGGAGACTAAAGCCGAGTCGGCTAAAAGGAGATTTTGTGTGTCGACTAAAGGAGGAACAGTCAAAGTGTTTAAACGAAATCTCCTTTATGTTCGTCTCTTAGAACGTGAACCTGCACCAAACATCGTTTTAAATATCCAACCAGGAGCAAATCACCTCGGACCAGAAGATTACGAGCAGATGCTGACGGAGGTAAGAAGTCCTCAAGGCTGTAAACACTGGAGATAAGTGAGTGTTATGCAGCAGTAACCCCTTGACTTTGAAGTTTGAAAATGAAAGTAAGTTTAGTGCAGTTCACCAAGTAACCACTAGGGGCTGGTTTAGCAAGTCAATCAATCCATATTCAAAACTATCTCTGAGTCTAAGGCTGCTGGGGCCTATCCCAGCTACTGTTGGATAGGAGGGGTACACAGATACACATAACCACACATATCATAATAAGGGACGATTTAGATAATTATTATTTAATTATTTAAAGTCATTACATGTATTAAAATTGATGCTCTTAAACTATTAACTTTTCCGCTTTATTGTGTTTACTACATATTAGAGCTGCCACGATTAGTCGACTATTGAATTAGTCGATTAGTCGTTACTTTATATTGTATAGAGTCACAGTGTAGTAAAGTTGTAAGTTATAATGGGATTATGCTAGCTTTTTGGACTATTTTGGCATTTATTGAGGTTTTTAGGCTATATAGGAGTTTAGCTAATATTTCAGCTACATGTTAGCTGTTTTGGCTAATTTGGGATTTTTTTTGTTTTAATTTTTTAGGCTTATTTGGAGTTTAGCTAATATTTCAGACAATGCTAGCTATTTTGGCTAATTTAGACTTTTGGGGGGTTTTTAGGCTATTTTAGAGTTTGACTAATATTTAAACTGCATGTTAGCTGTTTTGGCTAATTTGGGATTTTTTCTTTTTTTTGGTTAAATTGGAGTTTAGCTAATATTTCATCTACAGGCTAGCTATTTTGGCTGATTTGGGATTTTTTAAATAGTTTTTCAGACTATGTTGGAGTTTAACTAATATTTTAGCTGTATGTTAGCTATTTTGGCTAATTTATTTTTATTTTATTTATTTTTGTTTTTCTAGGCTAATTTGGAGTTTAGCTAATATTTCAGCTGCACCCTAGCTGTTTTGGCTAATTTGGGCTTTTTTTCCTCTTTTTATTTTTTGGCCAACTTGGCATCTAACTAATATTTTAGCTTGCTATCAACTTCAGCGATTTCGGCTATCAACACTAGCATCTTTTTTGTTGCTGTTTTGGTTAACTTAGACTTTCTTTATATTTTTCTAGGCTATTTTGGAGTTTAGCTAATATTTCAGCTACATGCTAACTGTTTTTTAGGCCAATTTGGCATTTACCACATTTTTTGGTTGGCTATTGGATTTAGCGTTTTTTTTAGCTATTAGCTTCAGTGATTACAGCATTACAGCATTCACACTAGCATTATCACAGGTAATGCTATATATCTAGTTTTAGTTTAAAGCTAATGATGGTTAAGATGTGTGCTTTACATGCAGTTTCCTCATGACCCGATTAGTCGACTAATTGGAAAAAATAATCTTTTAAAATAATCATTTGTGGCAGCACTAGTAAGTATCTATAACACAGAGAACAGAACGTTGGCCTGTTCTGTTTAATTTACTTAAACACCACATCATTTGTAATGATAGAAGGAACTAATTATCACCAACAGAGCTGTAGTCTCACATTGATGGACAGATCTTCAGCTTTACGATTTAGACGCAATTGAAGGTTAAAGAAAATGTCGTTCTCTACTAAAACACCAGTGGAAGGGGAGGTATTTTGATACCTTTGTGAAAACATTATTTTAGTTGAAAGTGGCTTTGAGAGTTTGTAAAAAATCTAAATAGTTGCAAATAGTTTCAAAATAAAAGTAGCAATTCATTAAATAAAATCATAAAGAACACTTTTTCTTCCAGTTGAGTGAGTATGTTTGGTTTAATGCATCACATCTGATAGATTTAAGTCCACGTCTCTGATGTTTCTTCTTTGTTTTTTTTCTTTTATTTCTGCACAGGAAGCGCTCAAGCTTGCGTTTCTGTACACAGAATTAGGCTTGGATCGACCACACAAAAGGAAGAGATGACGCCGGCTGTAAAATCCATCATTTCAACCAAAAGAAAACACGATTCATCAGAAAATAAATCTGATAAAATAAAGATGACATCAGCAGGAAATGCTTGAGCAACTTTATTCATCGTTGTGGATCTGAATCATGTTTGAGAATAACTAATTATTTTAGCATTTATAAAGAACGCCAACCGTCTCCAGCAAGCAGGCTTTCTCAGAGACGTAGCATTCCGAGGAGTGGCTGGGATGAAAGCGAGTGTAGGTGGAGTACCGGATCACCAAACCCTCTCCGGGTTCTGTCGGGACGCCGGACTTCTGAAAGACTTTCCCGCTGTTGGCGGGGTTGGTGCTCATCAGCACCTGCAGCTGGTCCGGCAGGTCCTGGACGGAGGAGAAGTCCGTCGTGGAGGCTTGTTTGCCAAAGTTCAGCACCATGAGGTACGCCTCTTTCAGACCGTCCAGCTCTCGCAGGTACGAGAAGACGTCGGCGTTGGCTCGGACGTAGCAGAACCAGCCGCGTAAGAAGGGGAGCTCCGACTGCCGCAGGCTGTTCAGGAAGTTGTACTGAAACATCGTGGATCCTTCGCTGTCCTTCTGGACCTGGAGGGAAAGGAGATTTGATCCACAGAAGGCGAATCAAGGGCGGAGCTACTCAGCTCCTAAAGCCACGCCCCCTTTAGAGGAAATTTGGGAACCAGAGGCTTTAGATCAACATGAAAAAATGGCATTTAGGTTGTGGAATTTTGGTTAAAAACTTCATAATCATAATTAAAACACTACTGGGAATGCTTTTTTTCTTATTTTGAAAAAAAAATTACATTTTTATACATTTGCATTTTTGTGCCAAAAAAAGTCAAAATTTATTATTAAAAAAAGAAGGTCATGACTGCAAATCCACATTTTTTTAAAGTAAGACTATGCAGCTCCTTCTAGGTTTTGATCAAACGAGCCGAAATGACTCTTTAAGGTACCGACCGCTGTCATAGCGGGACTTCAAACGGCTGCTCACCTCCACATTGACACTTTTGTAATCTGGATGTACAGGAAGCCACGTGACGTTGGTCTGATTATTGAAGCCTGCATTCATGTCACCGTTCCACTGCATGGGGGAGCGCTGCGGGTCCCGACTGTTACTCTGCACAGGGAGCACAGCTTTCACCCACATCGTCCGTTTAGATGTTCTGAAGAGTTTTTCAAAATAAAACCAAAATACTGACCAGGTTGTATTTACCAAAGGGGTCCTGGACCTGGTCTGCTGTGATGTTGATGTTCTCCATGCCGATCTCTTCCCCGTAATAGGTGGTGGGGGTGCCGGGGAGGGTCAGCAGCAGCATGTTGATGACGCGCACGTACGTCTTACCAACACTGGACGCAATTCTGCTTTTGTCATGATTCCCCACCTTAATGAGACAGGAATCATGTTTTCAACCAGGAAAGAAGAAGCTTAAAGACCAATAAAAATGTGTTTTTACATGTTTTTGTAGCATTTTTCCTCATTATTGAGGACATGTGTAAAAAAAAAAATAAAGTTTTAAAATCCACTTCTGAGATTTTCTTTATTGAAATCATAAATTGGGAGCAGACGAAAGCTTGAAAAAGCTTGTTGTTGTTGCGTACTATGTAGAGAAAATACACTCCCCACTCCGATTTGTGTGTAAATTAGAATTTGTGCGTGTGTATTCTTGATTTGTAACTCAATATATTTTCCGCAAAGGTACAAAAATTACAAAATTTAAAAAAATACAATGTACACATGAACAAATTAAAACTAATTACACACGCAAATCTTTAAAAAATACACACAAATCACTTACACATAACCTCAGTTATCATTTTTGTGCGTTACTTTGAATTTGTGCGTGCGTATTCTTGATTTGTAACTCATAAAATAAATTATGTGCAAAGGTACAAAATTACAACATAAAATAATACAATTTAAACATGCACAAATTCAAATTACAACAGCTTGAAACTAATTACATACACAAATCTTTGAAAATTACACACAAATAGCTTGTTTCGCACACACAAAACCTCTTAAAACCCTCATAAAGAGTCACACATCAAATTTGTAACTGAGGTTTTGTGTTTACGTAATACAGGATTTGTGTTTAATTTTTAAAAGTTTGCATGTGTAATTAGTTTCAAGATGTAATTTTAATTCATGCATGTGTAAATTTTGTGTATTTTGCATTTTTCTGAACTTTGTAATTTTATAATGCAATGAAATATAATGTATTATATGATTTTCAAATCAAGAATACGCACACACAAACCTAAAAACTGTACATCTGCTCGCCGTTTTTGTTGCACCGCTAATCTTAGCTTGGAGTTGTGAGGGGCTGGAAGCTAGCAAGAAGGTGTAAACAGGGGCATGATGGGAAATGAGTGCAGGCTCACTCCGCACCAACGGTCCCGCCCACAAATCAGAAGCGAATTTCTGATGAACTACTGCAGAAACTATGTCCTAAAAAGCAATATTTTTTTTTATTTTAGCTAAAAACAGTTTAATCATTGTTAAAAAAATCACTGGGAAGGATTTTAAAATAGATCAAAAGAGACCGCTATGTCATTAGTGTAGTCCAAACTTGTCTTAAAAACATGTTGAGTATCACTCAGTCCATGTTTCTGTCCTGTAGTTCATCATCCTTCCACTAGGGGCAGTGGAAGCGCTCATTTCAAAATGGCTGCTTCCATGAAATGTCAAAGCCACTTTTGGCGGGAAAAAGTTAAGCTAATTTTCAAAACTTAATGTTGAGACTGACTCATGAGTTGTTATTTATTTTTTTAAATGACCACTTGCTGTATTGAAATGATACAAAATTAATTAAAATTGATTCTTTATAATGCAGTAACAACATGTTTAAAATGTGTAGATTAACTTTGAATTAGTGTGGGTCTTTAAAGGTCTATTCATTTGTAGGTTCTTTCACAATGAAAGTAAACACATTTTTACAAAATAGAAGGGAATTTTGTCGGTATCACGGATCAGGAGCAGATGAAAACCTGCAGTTTCAAAAAGCTCAGGTTTGTGGTGCAGCAGCAGCCACGGGCGGACCGAAGTCTCCCTGCTCCACTACAATTCTGAGACATCCACTTGCAGATAAATAGATCCGTTCACGTCTTTGTCTGAACTGGTATCTGGCTCCAAAATGTACGGTTAGATAGCTCAGACAAAATTCAACGTTTTTTGTTTTGTTTTCTAAGAGAATCTGGCTACAGAGAAAAAATATGGCGCCCCAAAATCAATAACCGGAAGCCCCTCCCCCTGCCGGAGCCGGCCGCAATAAAAGCTTCGTTTTAAGGTTTTGATCTTTTATTTCCCGTTTCTTCTCTCTTTTATTGACCTTTTTTTTAACTTTTTTTACTGTGACAGAGAAAAAAACAGCCTTTCGCGGCTTTTTAAACCTTTTTTCCCTTTTTTCCCTTTTGAAGCTCATTTTCCACACTAAACTGCTAGACAGTTACAGTTTATTCAGAAGCATAAAAGCTGATGGTTCTGAAAGGTTTTTAAAATATATTTTTGAGCGGGTTTCTTAAAGTTTAGGAAATTTCCGCTTATGCAGACGGCTAAAGTTACGATTTCCGCTTGTGGCTACAGATTGATTCTGGCGCCATCTTGCGAGTGACCAGAGGCCCTTTTTTTTTTTTTTTTTTTTTTT
>NC_050526.1:2712458-2713743 GCF_002922805.2 Oryzias melastigma
ATAGTAAATAAATAAACCACTGGGAATAATAGAGAAAAATAGAGCTGAAGCGGGATTTTAACATGGCAGAAGATCAACTTTGTAAATCCCAATTTAATCCTATTTTTGATGAAGATACGAGCCTAAAAGACACTGAAGTAGAATCAAATCAGACTTCTACCTTCACATCAGATCGTCAGATCATTTGACCTACAGCTGGAAGGAAACCGAAATGTGATGCGACTCACCACCCAGTTGGGCCATTTTCCTCTGGGCATGTTGGACATCCACAGATCAACTAGATGTTTGGCCCACAAGCCGCTGGTGTTCTGAGGCAAGTCCAGCAAGTAGAAGTTAAAGGGGAAGTCACTTTCTTTGACCAGGGGGGTCCCGTAGTACATCATGGTCTTCTCCACCTCTTCATAATCATACGACTCCGTCACCATGAACCTGCAGGACAGAAAACACCAGAATGAACCGCTAAGTGGTAACGAGGCTAAGACCTTTGTTTCCTCAACCTTTACATTATAATGAGCTGGGGTACCTGTATTTTCCAGGTTCACGGCTGTAGGATTCCATCTCAGCCCTAAACTCCTGCAGGATATTATGCAAGCCAACCTGACTCGTGGTGTAATCATGGAAAAGGTCCCACTCTGTCGTTACTTCCTCCTGCAATGAATTAACATCATCATAAAATCATAATACTCTCCTGTTTTTAAGGAGGAATTTGCCTAATTATATAGACATGTTTTTTCTAGCAGAAATTTAGTTGTTGGCTGTCAAATTTCCACATACATGTGTTTTAAATGTTAATTTACTGCTTTTGTGGTTTAGAAGAGAACAAAAGTAAAGTAACTGACAAGTGAAAATATTTGAGTTCATTAAAATCAAAGTTTTTGTCTTTCTTCATTTCCAAACTTGCCTTAAAAACATGTTGAATATCACATTTCTGTCCTGTAGTTCATCATCCTTCCACTAGGGGCAGTGGAAGCGCTCATTTCAAAATGGCTGCTTCCATGAAATCTCAAAGCCACTTTTGGCGGGAAAAAGTTAAGCTAATTTTCAAAACTTAATGCTGAGACTGACTCATGAGTTGTTATTTATTTTTTTAAATGACCACTTGCTGTATTGAAATGACACAAAATTGGTTAAAATTATTTTTGTATCATGCAGTTACAACATGTTAAAAATGTGTAGATCAAAATTGAATTAGTGGGTAAACTATGGAAGCCCAAACTGTTCTTAATTAAATAAATAAATACAACATTATTTAATCAAGCAACACTCCAATAAAAGTCTTTTCAAT
>NC_050526.1:2714295-2719877 GCF_002922805.2 Oryzias melastigma
TATTGAAAAGACTTTTATCGGAGTGTTGCTTGATTAAATAATGTTGTATTCATTTATATAATTATGAACAGTTTGGGCTTCCATAGTAAACAAGGGGCTTTTTTTATGACGATTATGACAGATCAAGTCTATTGACTATTAAAGTGAGTGTAAGACATTTTATCAAGAAGAGCTTTTAGCTGATTCAATTTTTTTGTTCACTGTGTTTTTATTTGTTTTTACTGTCCTTTAGTGTTATATGTGTATAATGACTTTATGTAATTTCTAGGGGTGTGAAAATTGACGTGTTAATAGAACATAATTCATTAGTAAATATTTGTTAACGCCCTCAGGGGTCCTGCCGTGCAGCTGTGAGATCAGCGTATTAAAACTCGGTCTAAAATAAACTTGTACTTTTTTAATATTCTGTGATTGAGATTTTATTAAATTGACGAGATAATATGGCATTTATTTGTAGTTTTTGTACAAAAGCGATCTTTTATTTTAATAAATGAGGCAGAGAACGAAAGTCAATCCGACAGCTGTAATGTTTTTATAAAACTACACCTAAAACTTTTATTCTATGTTGTAAAAACAGTTTGTCAAACGTTTTTTGGGGTTTCCACAGCAAAATGAATTTCATTTTTTCAGATGGAATTTTCTGTTTTTGCATATTTTTATGCCAATGTGTGAATAAAACGAGGAAAAATTACAAAATAAAGGTAGTGTCACATAGGAGAGGTTGTGCTGATTAAAATGATACCAAATAAGCAAACAGGTAGTCTTTCAAATTGAAAATACAGAAGCAATAAATATAAACAAAAACTAAAAATAAACGTTGTAAATGTATAATTTGGTGTGTGATTTCATATTATGATAATTTGCAGATAATAACAGGCTGGAAAATAATGTAACTAAAAAAATAAGAAAACAATGGCGATTATTGCGATTAGTTTTTCCAGATTTGCGATAAATTAATTTTTTTAATCGATTCCCCACCCTATTTCATGGTTTTACTAATGTGAAACACTTTGTAGTTTTTATCTGAGAGCGTTGCAAAAGAAATAAACATTTATTTAGTTTTTTTCTCAAACACTGATGTCAATATTTTCTTTGCAAACTAATATTAGCTCCTTCTCTATTACACATATGCGCAAAACTTAATCGAAATTTTAGAAAATACACAAAATTTCACAATAACACTTTTTACATTAAATTATAATTATGCTATAAGTCAGTCAAAAACACAACGACGGATGTGAACAACACTTTGATTTTAATCGGATACATTCAAATTTCTGCCACGGAGTTCATCATCATCTATCAAAGGAGACGTCGGCGTCTCATTCAGCCCAAGTGTTTCCATTGCAGTTTTTCAACACTCTTTAAAAACCAATTCCCTTTCAGGCGGCAAAACATTTTTAGGATAAATGTGAGTTTTTTTTTTAATTGTAATGTTTTCATTAGATGAATGTATTATCGCAAATCCAATTTGCACAATTCCATGTCAATTGAAACCCATCTACTGGTGTTTAAGCTATCATAATTGATACTATCTATACAATTTTTAAAAAATATATCACATTTTTTTTATTAAATGGCTAAAAAACATCATAGAGTTAGCATTGTTGGGACTTTGAAGGGTTAAAGCAGCACAGATGAATGTTTTTCAACCTCCGTGGTTCCGAACATGAATACGGTTCTTTTGTTCTGAGATCTTTTTCAAACTTCCTTAACAACTTGCAGCCTTTAAATAGAGATATGATTCAGAATCCGAGCGAGTACCTCTAACAGGCCGCAGCGTCCAAGCCTGTGATTCAGTCTCAGTGTTACAGCATTACCCTGCAGTGGTCAGTAATGACTTACTAATCCCCCCAAATCCTTTCAAATATGCTTCTTTTTGGCTAATCTTTCCTCTGTGAGAAAAGACCTCATCCTCTGAGGAAAGAAAAATCTTTCTTGGCGAGCTTTCAGCCACTCGTGTCATGAACCCTTTAAATTTCTCCAAAAGGGTGCAAGATGAACCTCTCATTTAGGCCAAAGATAAACACTATCAGGAATAGTTCGAAATGTCCCTCAGCTGTTGATTGTGTTTATTCTTGGAGGAAAAAAAGCATCAGCTGTTATCAGCTGTTTCTGTGACAGTTCTGTTTAATGCATGACAGTCTTCAAATGTGGACTTTGACATCATCTGAATAAAATGTAACAGAGTTATTGCAGAGATAGTGAAGAGTTATGAACTTTGAGCTGAGTTTAGATTAAAGTTTAACATGAAAAATGTTTTAGTGTCAAAGGAAAATAAAAACAAATCACACAGCCTCATTTGTTTCATCAGAACCTTAAAAATATAATTTTTCTTAGATGCCTTTGATGTAATTAATAGTTCTAACTGTCGGCGCTCACCGGCGGTTTGTTGGGGTCCACCTGTGGCTCGTCCCGCAAGTGTGTCGCCTCCAGCATGTGCTTCACCGCATCCATCCGGAAACCATCCACACCTTTCGAGAGCCAAAAGTGAATAATATCCTAAAGAGAAACAAAGAAAAGCATTTTTATATAATTCAAACATAATTCACCATGAGTCTTGTTCAAACTAGAGCGTGGAAGCACCAAGAATGACCAGGACTGATTCAATTCAATAGAGTCTGAATCGACTCGATTCACTAGAATATGAATCGATTCAATTCACAGAGTCTGAATCGATTCAATTCACAGAGTCTGAATCGATTCAATTCACAGAGTCTGAATCGATTCAATTCAGAGATTCTGAATCGATTCGATCCACTAGAGTCTGAATCGATTCAATTTACTAGAGTCTGAATCGATTCGATTCACTAGTCTGAATTGATTCGATTCACAGAGTCCGAATCGATTCAATTCACAGAGTCTGAATCGATTCGATTCACTAGACTTTGAATCGATTCAATTCACAGAGTCTGAATCGACTCAATTTACTAGAGTCTGAATCGATTCGATTCACTAGACTTTGAATCGATTCAATTCACAGTCTGAATCGACTCAATTTACTAGAGTCTGAATCGATTCGATTCACTAGTCTGAATCGATTCGATTCACAGAGTCTGAATTGATTCGATTCACTAGACTTTGAATCGATTAAATTCACAGAGTCTGAATCGATTCGATTCACTAGACTTTGAATCGATTTAATTCAGAGTCTGAATCAATTCGATTCACTAGAGTCTGAATCGATTCGATTCACTAGAATCTTAATCGATTCAATTCACAGAGTCTGAATCGATTCGATTCACTAGACTTTGAATCAACGTAACCCTTGTGCTATCCTAGGCATGTTTACATTAAAAGTGCAGTCATCTGGACCCCACAAGACAGCGCACTGAACTTTTTTTTTCAAGGATTTTTTATCTCTACTTGTGTTTGTGGCAGACATGAAATCCTGTCTACCTTTGTCAGGGTGGGGTCATCTGGACCTCATAAGATAACATGAGGGTTAATTCACTAGAGTCTGAATCGATTCGATTCACTGGAGTCCGAATCGATCCAATTCACTAGTCTGAATTGATTCAATTCACGATGGACTGAATCGAGTGGATTCACGATTGTCTTCGGATTTGATTTCATTTTAAATTTTGCACATAGTTTTTCGTATTTGAATAATTGATTTCAAACCTTCTGTCTTTTTTTTTTAAATCTATGACTTGATTATTGGCTGGACTTGGATCGATTTAGATCGATGGACCAATTCTTCAAACCCAGCCCTAGTTCAAACATAAATTTGATAAATAAATCAAGTATTAACTCATCTATGGTGATGTTACACATATTATTCCATCCATGGATGACAGTTTCAGTCATTCTAAGAATTCTGCAAAACATTTGTCTGGTTGAGTCATTCTCTGAAGTGAGCCCAGTAATCTTACAATGATCTCCTTGCGGACCGCCGGGTTCCTCATGTTCAGGTCTGGCTGCTCCTTGAGGAACTGGTGAAGGTAACATTGTCCTCTGACTTCATCATAGGTCCATGATGAGTTTCCAAAAATGCTCACCTGCATGAAAAACGGATCATTTAACAAGTCGAACTCTTGCAAAGATCTTCGTTTGTCTACGATTGGCACTAGTGCAGTAACACACCCAGTTATTAGGCTTTTTTGTTGCATTGCAGTCAGCCCAGACATAGTAGTCCTCATACACCGGATCTCGGATCCGACTCAAGTTGAACCAGCGGTGACGGTCGCTGGAATGATTGGGAATGAAGTCCATAATCAGCTTCAAACCTGATGGGAACAAAAACAGCTGAATCCATGCTGCTAACAACCCTCTTATCTGTATTTTCAAGAATTCACTCACCATTCTTGTGCATTTCTGCCAGAAGCTCCTCAAAGTCCTCCATGGTTCCAAAGAGGGGGTCGACATCTCGGAAATCCTCCACATCGTAGCCAAAGTCTTTCATAGGAGAGCGGTAGAAGGGGCTGATCCAGATGGACTTGATGTTCAGGTTGTGAAAGTGATCCAGCTTCTCCTTAATCCCTGTGGAGCACAGACAGCAGGGTGATGGAGGCGGCCAACGAATACGCAAAGAAACACAACTGTTTAACCACCTGTACAGGGGAAACCCAAGATGGTAAATGTGAGTTTAGTGTTTCTTTGATGACTTAACAAGGTATTTGTCTTAATTTAAACATTTTAAAGTCCAACGCCAATCAGCATTTGATCAATTGTAAGTGTTCCCAATTATCTTTTATTAATATGCTGCTTTTTGCCAAAATTATAACAAAAAATGTTGCTTTATAGGATATTTTTTTGACAAAGTGTCAGGATTTCATCAGAAATTCACTTCTGAGTTGTAGGCGAGATCATTGGCAAAGAGTTACTGATTATTAAATCAATAATTGGGTGGAATAAACCTCTAATGCACTTAAAATTATGCAAAATCTTAAAAAATATATATTTTTTATAAAAACAGACACGTCAACATGGTTAAATATGTAGTATGATTTAAAAGTTACTTTTATGTAATCCCAATATATTTTATTTTTTTATTTTTTTAGCTAATTGTTCATTCTTTCTTTTGTCTGTGTTGGAGAAGCAGATGGAAACTAGAAAAGTTGAATTACATGCTAGTGTGAATGCTTTTTGCTTAAAGTAGTTGCTGAAAATGCTGAAGCTTTTTCCTGAAAATGGTGACGAAATTTGCTAAAAATGCAAAGCTATTTGCTAAATGTTAAATTTGACTAAAAGACTGGAAATGTTGTTAAAGAAGTATGAATAAGTGCTAATGTTTACCTAAATTTCTGAAAAATGTGTACTAAAATTGCTCAGAAATCACTAATATTTCGTGTTGCTTAAATATGAGCTAAACTCCAAATTAGCCAAAAAACCTTAGAAAGCTAGCTCGATGCTTAATTACCAGCTAAATTCCAAATTAGCCAAAAACGTTAGCATGTTGCTAAAATAGAAGGTAAACTCTAAATTAGCCACAAAAAAACATCAGTAGACAACAAATTAGCCAAAAACGTTAGCATGTTGCTAAAATGGAAGCTAAACTCTAAATTAGCCACAAAAAAACATCAGTAGACAACAAATTAGCCAAAAACGTTAGCATGTTGCTAAAATAGAGGGTAAACTCT
>NC_050526.1:2719899-2744555 GCF_002922805.2 Oryzias melastigma
GTGCGTTATTACTGTGCATTATCAGTTTTTAATGCACACCCAGCAGCCAATCAGAATCGAGTATTCACCCAGACCATGGTATAAATAGAAGCTAAACTCCAAATTAGCCACAAAAAAAGCATCAGTAGACAACAAATTAGCAAAAAAACGTTAGGATGTTGCTAAAATAGAAGGTAAACTCTAAATTAGCCAAAAAACATTAGTAGACAACAAATTAACAAAAAACGTTAGCATGTTGCTAAAATGGAAGCTAATCTCTAAATAAGTCTAAAAAACTTCAGTAGATAACAAATTATCAAAAAAACGTTAGCATATTGCTAAAATAAAAGCTAAACTCTAAATTAGCCTTAAAAACCTCAGTAAATAGCAAATTAGTCACGTTAGCATGTTGCTAAAATAGAAGCTAAGCTCTAAATTAGCCTATGAAAACCTCAGTAGTTAACAAATCAGCCAAAAACAGCAAGCAACAACAGCTTGTTGCTAAAATATTAGATAAACTCTGAGTTTTTTTTTTTAATAATTACTAAGAAAGATGAAAGCATAGGCCATGAAGAAATAAAGGCTTGTTGCTAATCTGTTTAAATTCTGAATTTGAAGTTTTTCTTTAATTTGCCATGGGGCATATTTTGCTCAATATTTCAAAAACTATCAAGTTTATAAATACCAAACATATATGATGGAATGTCCTGGACAAACTGAACGTTTTGACACCATTATTGAAATCGCTAAAAGTGTGATTGAGTTTTTAAGTGCGGATAAACGCACAGAAAGGAGCAGGAGAATCCCTATTATACACAATTAGCTCTTAGAGCTACAGTCTGGACATCTTTTCTTTGATTTGATTGGTCCCTGTCAAACTAAATAAAGAAAGAGTAAGCCTACTCTCACTTCCCATCATCCCTTTGTTTACATGCTATCTTACAACCCCAACCTAGCATTAGCAGTGAAACAAAAAATGGCAAAACATATCAGCGCTATGTAGCCGTATACAGTTTTGAACCAGATACCAGTTTGGAAGAAAAAAAATGAAAACATTTGTGGATTTAATCCGATTTAGTGGATGCATCGGAATGGAGTGGAGCTCCGCCCATTGCAGCTACTACATCACAAGCTTTTTGTTAATGATTCATAACTACTTGAAATGAAATGTTCCTTATATATGAGAAAATAGTTAATGTTAAAAACATCTGTGGATCCTTAAAATTATTCTAAGACAAATAGAATTCCATTAGTTTGATTCATTACTTTTCATTACGACATATTTGAGTAAAAGTGAGGCGTTTGAAATTCCTTTTAGACTATGATCCAGAACTGTTTTATGATATCAAGCTGACCTTTGTGAATCATTGTTTTTAAGAGTCATTTTTTATGCAAACTTATATTTAATTTCAGAACTTTTTTTGTCTTAATAAACAAAAGCTGATTGTTTGAACATTTTTGTCTACATGATAAAACTATTTTCCTTGATCTTTCATTTTCTTTTTAGGAGTTAATTAACAGTTTTGAATAAAATATCAAGAGTGATAGATGTTTGGGGTGTTCCTGGTGCCTGCAGCGTCCCACCTTTCAGGTCTCCCACCCCGTCCCCGTCCGAGTCCTTGAAGGAGCGCGGGTAGACCTGGTACACCGGGGAGATCTGCCACCAGCCCAGGCACGGCGGCGACAGCGCGATGATGGTGACGGTGACGGCCACCAGCGCCAGCGTGCAGCTCACCGTCAGCCAGAACAGGATCTCTCTGGGCACTCGGTACCGGGCCTGGGAGGAGTACAGCAGCAGCACCTCCTTGGGCATCCCCGCGTACGGCTTCACCTGCGTGTACACCGAGTCCGGCTCCTTCGGGGCGTCCGGCGGGGAGTCGGTGACGTCTGCATCCTGGAACGCCGGGTTAGAGACGCCGTCCTCCAGCTCCACGGAGCCGCTGTCCTTCCTCCTGAAACTCATGGGAACCAGAACCGACGACACCTGTGGAATGCGGGACCTGTGGAAGTGGAGGGTGGATGGATGAAAGGACGGACGGCTCTGGTTACAGATCAGCACTTCCTGTGTTGAGGAGCGCGCGCGGCGCACGAGCTTTTTTATACCTGAGCTCCAAACTCAAAGTTCAACTCGACCCAACAGAAAACAAGAAAAAGTCATTCGACGCGAAATGACCAGGGGCGTGTCTAGAAAAAAGGGGGGCTCATGTAAATGTCCCAAAACGTATTAAAATCATAAACGTTAAACCAGGGGTTTTCGACATAATTATAAACAAGATATATAGCATTATCTGTGATTTTGCTAGTGTGAATGCTGTAAGCTGAATTTGACTAATGAAGATGCTAGTGCTGATAGCTAAAGATGCTGAAATTGATAGCTAAAAATGCTAAAGCTAATAGCTAAAAATGCTGAAGCTGAAATATTAGCTAAATTAGCCATAAAAAAACAAAGAAAAAACTTAGGTTAGTTAAAACAGCTAGTATGTGGCTGGAAAAAATAGTTAAACAAAATATCCCCAAAAACTGAATAGCCAAATTAGCTAAAACATCTAGCATGTGAATATTAGCTTAACTCCAAAAAAAAAAACATAAAAAGAAAAGCTTAAATTAGCCAAAACAGTTAGCATGTAGCTGAAATGTGAGCCTAAAAAATCTTCGTAAATGGCAGGTTGTTAATGTTTCAAAACTCAAAATTTAAATTTCAAATCTTTTTTCAGTTTCAACTTTTTTTCTTCTCAAATCTGAAAATTTGAGTTTCAAAACTTTTGGCTTTGTTGTCTCACTGCTAACATAAAGGACTAATTATGAGTTTTGAAACCTAAAAAAAAACAGAACATTTGAAGCTGAAAAAATTAAAGTTTATTTGAGAATAGCAAAAAGTTTTGGACATTTTACATTCCAAACACCAATAATTTTTTCAATTTTGGTTTCAAATAATATTAGCCCCAAAATAGCTCCATATATTCATTCATTTTGATTTGTATAAAGTACAGAATTTTCTGAAATGCTTTTATCCTCACAGTGATGAAAAATTAAGCTTTTGTCTGCTCCCTTTCAAACATTTCTGTAATATTTTATTACTATCCATCACATGTGCCATATTGCGTGTATGCTACTATTAACATATTTGAAACTAATTTTCATAAATAAATAAAATGAGGTTTCAACCACAACAGATTCTCCATTGGCATTGAAGGAACAAAAAAGTTCAGATCAATCAAAGCTTGTAAATCTCATTCAACAGTTTTCTTAGCATTTAAAATTCTCCTCCGATGAAAATCATGTGTTTTTTTTTTTGAGTTTTTAACATGTATGTGTGGCATTTTTCTCATAAGAGAACAAATGTAATCAGAAATTTTGTTTTCACATTTCAGAGTTTTAAATCTGTCAGTCAAAGTGTCTTGGACAGACTCTGTTTGAATGAATGATCTTCTTTCCATCAACAGCTCTGCTGCACATGCACTAAACCCTCATCTGTTCCTAGTGTCTAGTTCAGGTTCTGGAGAAGAGAAGATGGTATCTTCACATTGACTGCAGTCAAATGAGCCGCCGTTCACATTTCTGTGGTCAAATCAGCATCACTGGATTTTTGGTGTGAGTTTCATCCAATACTTACGGTAGCAGGACTGAGAACGCTGGAAAATCTCCACCAGACTCCACGGAGCTTGGTACAGAACAATCTGCTGCTTCATGTTGCACAAACTTCCTCAGGAACAGCACAACTTCTTCACGTGTAGCACCGACTGCATAAAGGCATTCTCAATAAAAACAAGCCTTCAAACTCAAGTTGATGTTTCACTGACATTTACCAAAAAAAGAGTCCAAACTTCATCACGGCATGCTGGGAAATTAATGAGTTCACTTCAAAACATTAACATTGACTCATTTCTTTTGCTTAAAATAACATTGTTATGTGAGATAATGCAGTGAGTAATGAATATGAATAATTCAGGAGTGACCAAAAGACACCAAGAGGACATAAATTAGAAACATTTTTTATTCTTGGAGGATTACAAGAGAGGTTTCCATCTTGTATTGTCAAAATTCTTCCTTTCTGGTTTCCTCGTTGACTCAGAATAACTGACAGCTCCATCATTTTCTTTTGTAAAACCCAACATTTCATAGCCAGAGTCAAATTGTTCAGACGTCACTCAAAAGAATAAAATAAAAAATAAAAAAACTCGTGACGTTTCCCAGGTACATTAGATTCCACATTTATAGCAGTAATTTTGATTTTCTTCTCAAAACAAAAGGAACCCATAAGAGCTTGTTTTGTCATTACATGACTGATGAGACGCTTGTGATCAGTCCATGCATTGGAATCAGTGTGAGCCATTCAGAATTACATTCAGACAAATAAAAAGGCTTCTTCCCTCCCGTAAACCTTCACCTTTCCCAGTGTTTGTTATAGCTTAAATACCAACCTAAATGTTCAATGTGGTAAAAACCAAGTTAAAAAAAAAAATAGGAAACTCTTGAATTGTATCAGGAAACCACTATTTAGGTGAGTAAACTCCACTCAAGAACATAAAAAAAACAATTGTTGAAGGCGTTCTCGACCAACATTGAATATCATCCCGCTCCTCCAGTGCGTCTCACACACTCCATCGCAAAAAAGTAAAAAAAAAAAACTGCAAAAGAACTACACATTCAAGTACCTATTTGTCATATGGCACCGAGAGAAAGTGTACCACAAGAACACGAGTCAGCGAGCAATCTCCGTTTCTTTCAATACTGCCACTTCAGAAAGCGTGCTGGATTTAGACGATTTCAAAGTGGACTTTACATTTTTCAAACGTGTTAAATCAAGCTAAAGGTTCTACACAAAAGTATGCACAAATCTAGTTGTGGATGCATACATCTGCTAAACAAAGGTAGCTGTTGTTGCTTCTTTTTGTAAGTTTAGTGCTTATCCATGCAAGTCCATAAAGTATGTCGTGGAAAAAAAAAAAAAAAAAAGAAAAATTCTAGAGAGCACAACTCCAGGTGTTCAGCTGCAAAAAAAATATAAAAAAAATCTCCCAATATGCTGCACAGAGTATGTTTATGTTCCCCTCATCAGTTTGTAACAGGATCACGTTACTTACAAAAGCTTACTTACAACAACAACAAAAAAAAGGTACATAACACTTTTTTTCCTGAAAATAAAGGCATTTTTTTTTTTTTAAGCAGACAGAATGAGAGCGGGAAAAGGCAGGCTGTAGCATGAGCAGGATTGTGTTGAGGAAAGCGGGTCAAGAGGAGGAAGGTGGGTTTGGAATTCCTTGACCCTCACGCCCCGTCTTTGGAACGCTGCTCTGTCGGAACGTGCGCACATGCCGCTTTCTGGTATTCTTAGACGGAAAACAGTAGGCCACATGAATACGATGGCTGGGAATTTACTGACACCAACAAATCAAAATATAATATATCTATATATATATATCTTTTTATATATATATGTATTTTATATATAATTTTTCTCTATATCTTAACAGCAGGCTCAAAAGCTTATGATACTGACAACTTCTGCGGATGTCAACAGTCTGTTATAGAGAAGGCAGAGAGCAGAGAGGCAAAACAAATGTTATTTTTTAAAAAAAGAGAAGAAGAAGAAGCTGCAGAGACTTCCTGCTTTGATTCAGGGACTTGATGCCTGAAGGACTCGAACGTGTGGATTCCAGGCTGCTTGGGCCTCAGAGCTGCGAGCTGTGAGGCGCTCTCCAGAGCGTGCACGAGTCGCTGAAACGCAGCGCCCTATGGAGTACCAGTAATGCCAAAAAACCCAACTCGCAGGCTTGTGTGGTGAAGAGCCTCCCGGTTGTAGTTGGTAAACTTTAATGCCACAAACCATTTCAGTCTGTTCAAGTCCTTGGCTAATGGCAGCCGACGGGCCTCTCAGGTCTGAAAGGCACCCGAAAGTCTCAAAGCCGTCTAATAATCCACATCAAAAAAGAAAGCAAGAAAAACTGTGCTTTTCTGCTTCTGTTTTAATGTTTGTAATGTAAGCAGTTTTGTAGTGCAGCTTTTTGTTCATTAAAAAAAAAAATGCAGTTCTCATTTTGTCCACTGGAGGTGCTTGTTTTTTAAAAACCAGAAATTTCGCTAGGAATAATCTCTGAATGTGGAGAGAAAAAAAAGGAAATCCCAGTGACTTTAAAATATGCAAATGGGTGGGATCTTGTGTGGATTAGTGGTCCTGGTTTTTTGGGGGCGGGGCTTAGGCAGTTGTGCTGGACAGCTACCAGGGGCACTCCATATCAGCTCCGCTCTGGACAAGAACAAAAAACAAAAGGAGACAGAAATATAAAGCAAAGGGACAGAAAAACAGACAAAAAATAAACATGTTAGCAAATACACAGAAACAACTGTAATTGTTATTTCGGTCATCGTATTCATATTAGGGAACTCTGATAGCAACAGGGCACACTTCAACCTCCGTTTATTGGTTCATTCCGGAGTATACCAACGACACAAACCCGTGGGCGTTTGGTCTTAGTGCGGGAATCGACACAAAAACAGAGAGCGTTCATGTTTGCGTGCTGGAAGGCCGTGTGAAGACATGCGTGTAAGACTGGTGCATGCGTGTCTGTGTACCTGTGACGTGAGAGAGGGACAGACAAGAAACTACAAACACCCCATCCTATTTTTTTTTTTTAACCCTCATCAAATGTTAACAGCTGTGTCCACAAACAAGCACGCACACACACACCTTAAGATCTAAGTGGAGCTCCACATGCTACAGAGGAGACCAGAGCACAGAGTAGACTGATGAAGGTGGGACGGAGGGGATATGCTGCACAGGTCACCACTTACATGCCTGTAAGAATGTGTGTGTGTGGCTGTATGCATGAGGGGTTGGAAGAAAGGGGTGGGGGGGTGTAACAGTTATATATGTGATCACTTACCAAATGAAACAGGAGGGCTGCGTTAATCAGAGGGTGAACACACAGTTAGACATATTGATACATCCCTTAAGATTGAGCGTGAATCTGGTGTGTTGGTTCAAATTCCGGTCCCAACAAACGCTGCAGCGGGGCAGACGAGGAGCGAGGCTGGTTCGCGCTACGGCCACAAATACAACTGCCACCGCGCGATGGGGAGGCATCGGCTGAATCTTCAAGATTTAATGCCGCCGCACGATTTTTTACTCAGTCATGAATGTAGACAATGGAAGTCAAGCGTGGAGAATGGAACGCTTTAAATATACTAGAAAAGTTGCGATAATGCTAGTGTGAATGCTCGTTGCTGAAAGTAGTCGCTGAAGATACTGATGCTTTTTGCTGAAAATGGTGATGCAATTTACTGTAATTGCTGAAAATGCAAAAACTATTTGCAAAATGTTAAATTTGCTAAAACACGTAAAATTTCATTAAATAACTATGAAAGAGCGTTGAAGTTGACCTATATTTCTGAAAAAATTGTAATAAAATTGCTTAAAAATCCCTAATGCATGCCAACTTTGTAAAAATATTTAGCATGTTCCTTAAATATGAGCTAAACTCCAAATTAGCTCAAAAAACCTCAGCAGATGACATAGTAGCCAAAACAAAGCTAGTTCATCGCTTAAATACTAGCTAAACTCCAAAACAGCCTAAAAATCCTCAGAAAACTAAATTAGTCAAAAACATTAGCATGTTGCTAAAATAGAAGCAAAACTCTAAATTAGTCTATAAAAACATCAGTAGATAACAAATTAGCAAAAACGTTAGAATGTTGCTAAAATGTGAGCTAAACTCCAAATTAGCATAAAAAGCTCAGTAGACGCCAAATTAGCCCAAAAAGCTAGCACATTGCTTAAATACTAGCTAATCTCTGAAATAGCCTAAAATTCCTCAGTAAACTAAATTAGTCATGTTGCTAAAATAGAAGCTAAACTCTAAATTAGCCTAAAAAAACCCAAGTAGATAACAAATTAGCCAAAAATGTTAGCATGTAGCTAAAATATTAGCTAAACTCCAATTTATTTGAGAATTACTATAAAAGAATAAAACATAGCCCATGTGTATATTTAAAGGTTTGTCTCTAATCTAGTTAAAATTAAGAAATGTGAATACTTTCTAGTTTATTTCCTATGGGGCATATTTTGCTCAATATTTCAATCACTATAACATTTATGGAAATACAAGCAATAATGTCCTGGAACAAGCTGAAAGTTTTGATACCAAGATTACTGAAATAGCTGAAAGTGTGATTGAGTTTTTATGTACTGAAAAACATACAGAAGGCCTTCGTAACCCTTCCGCTCTCCTTGGCTTGTTTACATTAAAAGTGGGGTCATCTGGACCCCACAAGACAGTGCGATGAACTTTTTTTTATCATTGATTTTTGAGTTTCACTAATGTCCATGGCAGACATAAAATCCTGTCCACCTTTGTCCACATTTGTCATGGATGGAGTCACACATCGATACGTGGTTGGAGTCATCTGGACCCCAAAGAGAACGGAAGGGTTGTATTCACACAATTACCGTCCAGTCGGCAGAAGTACTGACGACCACCATCCATTCAGAGGATCTTGAAGAATCTGCCGATACTTTCCCATTGCTCGGGGGTAGTCGTATCTGTGACCGTAGCACTACACCATCTTCAGAGGAGCTATGACACTCCGACTCCGACCATTTTTTTGTCTATTATTAAAAAACAAAAAACTGGGACATTGGCACTTGTTATGGCTGTCTGGAGAGGATTACGCATCCCTCATCACTACAGCCGTTTCCCGAGCGTCATCTCCGACCGTCATGCGACGTCCACCATGCGACCTCCATATATGCCCAGGCGGCCACTGACTGATGTCAACTTTTAGAGAAAAATTGTCTGGTCACTGTGAACATTTTGCCTCTCTTTTAAAACCTCTAAGGCCAGGGGTGTCAAACTCAGTTGCACGGGAGTCAAAATCTAAAACACACCTTACTTAGGTCGAGGGCCAAACAGAATAAACATTAATTAAACACACTAAAACAATATTTTTAAAGCTTTAAAACCGTAATTTTGTAACATAAATATGAATAATAAAAGGCAGGAATATTATTCCTACTTAAACCTTAAATAACGTTCAATATTTTACTCTCATAAAAATATATCTTGTCAATATTATACAAGTTAGAAAAATGCGTAAGATAACATCGGGAATTTATAACAATAAAATAAATGTATCTGGAGGGCCAAATATAATCACTTGGTGGGCCGGATCCGGCTCCCGGGCCTTGACTTTGACACATGGTCTCTACAGCCACCGCATGTAAAAATCTGACTGCCACTTCTCAATTAAAAATGCTGTTGTGAGGCCACCTAACCAATTTGCTTAAAAACTTGGATTTAGGTCACCGCGCAGTGGAATTTGGGGATGTCCATAATCTTATAAAACAGTGTCATTTAAATAGAGGTCATCAGTTAGAGCGCCTACGAAAACTTAGGAGTAACTGTTTATGAGAGCTGGACTGAGTGACCCCTCCCCCCCCGCGGTCCAAATACTTTGTTACTCTTTTTAACATGTTCTTGGCTAATCCTAATTTTTCTTTTATTATATTTTTTTCTGTAGCACACATCATTCAAGTTATAAACTGACCGATCAAATGCCTCAATAAAAGTATGCGGTCATCACACACACTCGGTCCAGTTCTCATATTAGACCTGATGGTATAAAACTGATGTTATTTTGCATCCAGTCAATTACTTGCTCTTTTAGAACTTCTAGGAACTGCTTTAAAGACCCACTACAATGAAAACCTTTTTTGTGTGCATTTTTAACATGTTTTTGTAGAATTTTCTCATAATAGAGGACCTTTATATGAGAGAATTTACAATTCAAACTGCATTTCTGAGTATTTCTTATTTCAAAATTGTGTTGGATCAGAAAACCGGATGCTAGAAAAAGCACAGATTAATGATGCAGCTACTGAAATGGGCGTGCCAAATTCTCCCCTCCCCCAGCGCAAACCCTGGCCTGAAAAAGTCTCCCCTCCCCCAGCACACACCCTGGCCTACCAAAGTATCCCCTCCCCCGGCGCAAACCCTGGCCTGAAAAAGTCTCCCCTCCCCCGGCGCACACCTGGACCGCTCACACTTAGATGTGCGAGATATGATGCGCATTTAACACTTGTTCTGTAAACAATTACGATTCTGGCTCAATATGTAAGATCCAATATTGCTCGTTGTTGTTTTTGCGCCACTAATGTTAGCTTGAGGTTATAAGATCGCAGGTGAACAAAAAAAAAAAAATATGGTTGAAGTGGGACCAAAAACAATGTAGAAAATGTAATCCGTGTTCTGACTGACATAATCTCTACTACTCATCTATTGTGGATTAATGACATGTTTGTTTCTTTTGGTTTGTTTTCTTTAATCATTCACCTCCATTTTCCTCAAAATTTAGTAGCTCCTCCCATTTTCAGTAGACCAGCTTTCATTCACTTCACCTTCGATCTGCCCCGCTGCTGCGTTTGACGGGACCTGGGCCTAAGTGTGCACTACTTTACTAAAGAGCCCTTGAAGTTCTGTTTCGACCCGCCCAGCTTCTATAGAGACACTTTGAAAGATAGTTCAACGAAGGTTCCTACTTCCACCAGAACAAGGACAGCTTTGTTTAATACTTCACTTTAGAACTCCAAAGGTTGACAAGAAACTCCTATTCTAGTGTCAAAGTATAATCGGTCATTTCTTATGTATGTGTGCAAATATCAAACTATTCAGCCTACTTTCTTGGAGACAGAGACAAAAGCCACCTAACAGAGACACACACACGGCTAAACTCTGGAAACACGAGCAGACAGACGTACGGCGGACTGAGCGACTCCGTAAACGGTGATCTGACAATGCATAGGAATTCTCAAATGTTCCAACTATGACACTTCCAGAACACGTCATTCAATCCATCGTCATAGCACACTCCCAGCCATCAAAGCAACAGCATAACCACGCACTGAAGAGGAGTAGAACATGACTCCGGTTTTTTAGATTTTAGATTAAGTACATTTTTTTTAGAGACTATTACAGTATGTTGAGTATTTCTTCATATAAGCACCAAAGCACTGAGGAGATCATTTGGGCAATTTTGTTTTAAACACAAAAAATTAACAGTTACGAAAGCAAAGTTCTTTATGATACTTTTAAGGTGATATACAACAGACTAAGTCAAAAGCCTTTAAATAATCTGACAAGTTAAATCACATTTTCTGCTGTGCAAATGAACACTAACAGTATTTATCAAACAGAAGACCAGGACGTTCTCTGAATCTGTGGAAATTTATGATATAAAACAGATGATACTCTGTTATTTTGTTGACTTGAAAGCTCCAACATTTGACTGGTTTCTTTGGTGAGTCATCAAGTCAACAGCTACGAGTCGTATTCGTAGAGCTACTTACTCCATCTTCCTCCTTGTATGGGATCAGACGGTTGTATACTGCTTCAATAACACTGCGTCTAAAGAAAGAACAGACAAAAAAAAAAAAGTATGACAAAGTTAAGTAGGTTTTCTTTACAGGACTCTTTAGCTTTAACACTGAGGTCAGCTCTCACTTGCTGGCGAGACCGCCCCCTGGTGGCAGGGGGGGCATTCCACCGTCGGCAGACAGGTTCCTCATCACGGTCACAATGTCTGGTAAGCCCTCGTCTCCGGGCCGAGACAGCATCTCTGCAGAAAGGAAGTGAACACATTATAAAAGAAGGAAGTAAAGACAGAAAGACAAAGTCAAACACGGACTTTAAACAAATCTTATCAGAGCAAATGATAAGAAGAGAGAGGAGTAACCAAAGAAGACAAACCAAGAAAGTGATGAAGGATATAAAGATAAACTCATACAGCTGAGAATGATTCACTGATGTTCAGGAAATTCTTTTCTTTCACTCCTTTTTATGTCTATTTGACTTAAACCATACAAACATTTATAATTGACTTACAGAAGTAAAAGTTGCTGGATTGACCTCCTTCTGACATTAGAGCAGACTTTGAACCATAATCACAAATTTTTTTTGTTCCAAAGTCATTTAACTCAATAAACATGAAAACAAAATCCAGTATATAATCCAGTAATATTCAGAGTCTGCACTAACCGTCTCAGATTTAAAGAACGGTTTCCAAAGACGCATTCTACTACTGAAACTACTCATTCACTACAAAGAGGGATTCTGCGTTCTGTTGGTCCTCTACAAACATTTCTATCGTCTCATCAGGAAGCAAATATTTACTCCAGTTTCCCTCATCATTACAGCTGCTTTTACTACAATGTAACATGACTTTGGAAAAGCTGAGCTAACATGTTTGTGTGTTATTAAAAAAGGGATAATGCTGCAAATGTCATTGATTTTCAAATGATCTACATGTTGTGTAACGCGACCTGGACTTTCACACTTTGAAATCATTTTCTTATATTAGACTCATTCAACTGAGTTTTAGAGCCAGCATAAAAACAAAAAAAACATTTATGAAACTAAAGTAGTAAAATTGTGAGGAACAAAAAATAATGTTAACAGGATAAAGTCGTCATTTTATAAGGAAAAAAATGTTTTAATTTTATGAGAATAAAGTTATAGATTTATGAGGGGGAAAAAAAAAATCATAATTTTACAGGAATAAAGTCATATTTTAGAAGAAAAAAATTTATGAAAAAAAAGTTGTATTTTACTAGGATAAATTCATAAATTAAAAAAACTATTTAAAACAAATTTACGAGAATAATGTTGTAAATTTATGAGAAAAAAAAATAAAATTACTAGAATAAAGCTGTAGATTTATGAGAAAAAAACAATTTTATGAGAATAAAGTTGCAAAATTATGAAAAAAGTGTCACAAATTTATAAGAAAAATTCAATTTTACGAGAATAAGAAAACAAATTTAGGAGAAAAAAATGTAAATTTTACGAGAATAAGGTCATAAATTTAGGAGAAAAAATAATGAGTTTACGAATATAAGTAATTTTACAAGAATAAGGCCATATATTTAGGAGAAAAAAGTCAATTTTATGAAAAAAAGGTCTGAATTTATGAGAAAAAAATTTATAAAGTTATGAAAATAAGTCCTAATTTTACGAGAATAGTCATAAATTCATGAGGAAAAATTGTAATATTACTAGATTTAAGTCTTACATTTTTTAGAAAAAAAGTCATAATTTTATGAGAAAGTTGTACATTTTTATATAAAAAACAAAATTTTACTAGAATAAAGTAAATATAAGGGAAAAATGGGCGAACAAAAAAAATATAATAAAGACTAAACAATCACAAAATAAAGACATGATTTACTGAGGAAAAAGCCATGCTTTTTGGACAATATACAGTAGTTGGTTGTGTAAGCCTCTATTCACAAGCAAACTAAATCCATCAATGCAGCCATTTATGACTTTTTAAATCAAAGGAATCCATGACCCATAATGCATTTGGACCTCTGCAACTATACTGTCGATGGTATTAACAGCAGGCCCGCCGGAAATCCACTCGAGAGTCAAGAATCTTCTTCTGAAAGGGCCCAGAGTTCAGAAGATTCTTTTCGATGCCTGTATACTTATAATAAAACATTGTTGACTCATTGAAATATTTAGTAGTTCTCATTTGTGAAACCAATCCTGAAGTAACCTCCAACAATGTGCTCGACATCTCTCATCGCTACTGAAACTCAATATTGGTTCTTTCTTTGTTGGTTTTATATTTTATTGTTAAACAGACTTTATCTGTTCAACAATCTCCAACATTTTCAACTTATAAGTTGTGAAATTATCATTGTAAAAATATAGACTCATAATTCTGTGAGTTTATTCTTGTAAAAGTATCTTTTTCTCATAATTTTACGACTTTATTCTTATTAATGTATCATTTTTATGCTGACAGTAATACTCCATCGTAGAATAGTGCTTTCGATTAAGAAAGTATAAGAATTATTGTTCAACAGTAAATATTTATTTTCATCAACCATCCATCCTTACCTTCCACTCGGGTCTCCAGATATTTGTTGAGCTCAGCGTCTTTCTTGACAGCTTCCTCCAATACTTTTGGGGCGTTGGGCAAACACACTAACACAATACTCATGTTGTCCCGACTTCCCTGAGTGGAACGATCAGAGGAAACAAACGGGAGAACACATGAGTGGCAGCACAACAACCTGTGCACAAGTATTTTAGGGATCAGGTGGTGAGAAGATCTCATGACAAAAACAACAACAATTCAGACAAAATATGGACGGCATCTGTTATTTATAATGTGAATTTTTCTTCAAGGATTTGAACCCTAAATTATTGATATCTAATTATCTACAGACAAACATTACTAATCTACAGCATTACTAAAAATGCTAAAGCTGATAGCAAGGTATTATATTAGCTAAATGCCAAATTAGCCAAAAAAACAAACAAAAAAAACTTAGGGTAAACAAAACATCCACCATGTAGCTGACAAAAATAGCTAAACCTCAAAATATCCTTAAAAAACTGAAAAAAGTCAAAATTTTAAAAAGAAATAGCTAGCATGTAAATATTAGCCAAAGTCCAAAACAGCCTAAAAAAAACTAAATTGGCCAAAACAATTAGCATGTAGCTGAAATATTAGCTAAATGCCAAATTAGCCTAAAAAACAAAAACAAAAAAACTTGAGTTAGCCAAAACAGCTAGCATGTAGCTGAAAAAAATAGCTAAACCTCAAAATATTCTTAAAAAAAAATAAAAATAAAAAAAAAATTCCAAAATAGCTACCATGTAAATATTAGCTAAACTCCGAAACAGCCTAAAAATCTTAAATGCCCAAATAGTACAAAAAGTTAGCATAATACCAATTTTTAAAACTTTAAAACTGTAACTTTTAAACATAAATATGAATAATAAAAAGGCAGGAATGTTATTCCAGAATAAATCAACATAATCCTTAAATAACTTTCAACATTTTACTTAAAAAAAATAAATTTTGTCAATATTATACAAGTTAGAAATAAGCGCAAGATAACATTGGGCCATTAATACCAATAAAATAAAATGATCTGGAGGGCCGGATAGAATCACCCGGCGGATGTGTACTGCTATGGCTTGATCGCCACCTACTGGCCAAACAGAAACATTCTCCAGGAGAAGCAGAACGATGTTTACAATATTAATAATCTGAACATTTTTGTTAGAACTTCTCCTTTTAAGGAACCACACTGTATGATATTAACAATCTCAATATTTCACTAATACATTTTACAGTATGTGAACTTTATCAGATTAATATAAATATATTCAAAACATATAATAGATTATTCATGTATTTCTAAACAAACCTGTCTAAATGTGTAAACTCTAAATGAAATTGAAGAATTAAAAAAAAATTAATTGAATCGATCCAGGCTCTTGTGAATTAAATCGCTTCTGAAAATTATAATCAATACCCAGCCATATTCTAATGAGCTATTGCCTCTTTGCAGAAACTATGTCCTGGAAAACGGACAGTTAGTTTTGATGAAAAACTGCGAAATTCTAATTAAAAAAAACTTTCTTTTAAATAGATCAAAAGGTGATTTTAGTTTAAATTAGTTTTGTTCTGAAACAGCACTTTATAAATAAACTAAATAGAAATTTGTTTCAGGCTTTGACAGACAAAAAAACAAAGGTTGACAAACCTTGTGCAGGCACGTGTCCACCACCTCATTGCAGACTTTCTCCAGGTCATCACACACCTCAAGGCGAGATTTCACAAACTCACACAAGTCCTCATTGGACATGACATCCCAGATTCCATCACAAGCTAGAATCACAAACTGATCCTGTTCAGGTGCCCGGACCATAACAAACACCTCGGGTTCGGGGCTGACCAGCTGCTCTGTGGGGCCCTTGCCGTCCACACACTTGTAATCATAGTCCCCCAAGGCTCTGGACACCGCCAGTGACCCGTTAACTCTCTGGATCATCACTGATCCGCCTGCATTCTGGATTCGCTCCCTCTCACGCGGGTTGCAAGGCTTGTGGTCGAGCGTGGAGAAGCACACCTGGGAATTGCGGTAGAGAACGGCCCGAGAATCTCCACAGTTGATGAAGAAGAAGTGATCGGGTGATAGCAGAATTCCCACTGCGGTGGATCCACTGCGATCCATGCCGTTCCGAAGGTCTGTGAAGCTGCGCATGTGCTCGTCAATCCTCAAGAAGCCTGCCCGGATCCCAGCCTTCACTGCCTCCACCGCCGGAGGATACGGTGCTGGAGGGTCACCCACAGAGCTTTCTGATCCCGCCTCGGAGCCGGCCGGACCTCCGGCTCCTAAGCTACCAGTGATTATGTGTTCCAGAAGGTGCTTAGAGCAGTAGTTGGCGACCTTTGACCCCGCATGGCCGTCGTACACCGCGAAAAAAGACCAGTCAGACATCCCGGGGGTCTGGAGCCCCAGCACAGCGGTGTGAGCATCCTCCATCTCCACCCGCCAGCCCTGCATGGAGCTCAGCCCATAGCGCAGACCGTTTCCTTCACCATGAGAGTTGTGCTTTTCTGTTTTGGGTTTGTCTAGGAATGCACCCATTGCTTCACCCCAGACAGATCCACTGCTACCTGTTGGAGACAAAAACAAAAACAGATTTTTTTTAAAAAAGTTGACAGTAAATGATGGATTCCTGAATACAAAGCGAGACGTTAAAAAGCTGAAACAGAAACAGTAAAACTGAAAGTCTTCATTTGGCTAATGCTAAATGTCTGGTTGTATTAATGTAGCAGCCAGAAACTATTACAAAAGGAGCTTTGGGAGAGCTGATCAGGAAGAGGAATGTCTCGTGATGTAATGATCAATTCAGAAACTATTTTGCTACATACATTTTGCTCAAACTTAATCAAATAGTGACATTTTTAATTTATCAAGCATTCAGTGAATTAACTATTGACACATAAATTAAAAAAACTTTGAAACTTAAAAAGTACATAACAAAAACACTTTTAACTAAATCAATTGACATGTTAAAACTCTTAGAAGACACACTCATTCATCTATTGATCCTTTTCATTATGACTATACTGTTTTTAGCCAAAATAAAAAACTCATTTTGAAGGACAGTTTCTACTAGGCTGTAACAAGTATCCGAGTGCTCAGATACTCACGATCTGCTCCCGAAAATTTGAGTTTGAATATTTTTAACGTCCAAGATCACTGATTTGCGATTTTTATAAACACAGTAGAGTGTAGTAAAATATTATCTTGGGGCAATAAAGTTTTGCTCTGCAATGCAGAATAATGTTAAATTTTAAGTTTATGAACTAAAAAAAAAACGGAAAGAGCTTTTGTCACAGGAAGTAAACAAATCTTCGTGTCAGTGAAGCTTCCGGTTTTCAGAATAAGAGTAGCGAGATTTTTTTTCTGTTCAAAAATTGAGACTGAAGTTCCGCTCACTGACATAATCTCTGAAAAAGTTAATTAGCTTTAACACCAGAGCTTTAGCTCCAGTGTTTACATTCTTTTGGTTATGGTAACTCTTCAACAGTTGACGCAATTAACGAAACTCCAGCTTATTCTGAAAAAACGCAGCCTCGAGCAGCTGAAGTGAGGATGTAATTAACGTGAACCGGCTGATTCTGATTTAATACAAATAATTTTAATTTCTATACAACCAGTAGAAAGACACACACAGCAACAAACATTAGATTAAAAAGTAAGAATCGTGGTTGGATTCACGAATCGTTGAGCTTGAATCAAATCGGATCGCCACCTAAGCAACGATCCACAGCTCTAGTTCCTACAGTAGGTCATTAAAAGTTCACCTATGAATAGTGGGCGGGACCGTTGATGCGGAGCAATTCCCTCTTCCCATCACTCACACTTGAAAGCTATCAACTGGTGCAACAAAAATGGCGAGCAATAATACTGGAGCCATCCATTGGTGTATTTTTGAGCCAGATTCCAGCTCAGACGAGGAAAACAAAGACACACACAGATCTAGTTGTCTACAAGTGGGTGTGTCAGAATGGAGTGAGGCAGGTAGCTTAGAGCCCTCCTAGTGTATTTTCTATGTAACAAATACACTATTTTTCAACAGCATTTTTCATCTGCTGCTGATTCACAATAAGAAAAAACTTAAATGCAATTTGAGCTTTTTTTTCTTCATATATGTCCTCTATAGTCAGAAAGATCCCAGAAGAAGATGTTAAAAACACACACACAAAAAAAAAACGCAATTTTATTCAAAGTGGATCTTTAAATATGGAAGATAAGGAAATAAAAATGGTTTTCTGCCTTTTTTGTTTTAGGACGTTTTAGGTTTATGACACCAACTACAATGCATTAGGCAGCAATGCTCTGCAGAAACTGTTGGTCGATCATGAGTCACGTGAACATTGCCGAATACTGAAACGAAATGCTAATTCTCCAGAAAATCTTGAGTGAAATAACATTTTTGTTCAAGAAGAAACCATTTGAACATTTAGGACCAAGTTCTAAAGAGAATGTCCTGAAGATTCACATTTAATTTAATTTCACCAACAATGTTATGTTATTCATTTCATTTTAAAACGAATTTTGCTTTCATATATTTTTTAAGGTAAATTCTGTGTTGATACTGTATAATAATTTTTGCATTAAATAAAAATCTAAAATGTTTTTGCAGAATGGATTGAGCATCTGCATTATTAGAAAAAAATGATCAAGATTTGCAAATTGATTTTGCAACTTCTAAACAAACCAAAATGTATAGAAAAATATTTAAACCCAAGTCCATAATGCACTGCAGTCAAATAGCTTGAAGACATAGTCCTGAATTAGAATTTCAGCCCCATTTAACTTAAATTAAACTTTATACCATGCAGCAAAAAAAAAACAGGCAGGATCTGTTAATGGTCTTAGGTCTGCATTTTTACTGCCTATTAGTAAAGATTTTCTTATATTAAAAAAAATTCTTATAAAAATTTCCCAAATAACTGATTTGATAAAAAACTGAAACTTGCCTTGCTAATTATATTTCCCTTTTGAATCAAACCAAGTATAATTTAAAACTTCCAGCCAGAAAAAAACAGTTTCAGATCCAGGATAAAGGTCTTGAAACGTAATCAATGCAAAAAAACCCAGCTACATTTTAGGACAATATTATATTTTTGACTGTTTTAAAGGAATGCATGTCTCGTTTTGAATGTTTACTCAATAAGGGCAAAGAAATAATCCATCTAAATAGAGCCCATTGCTCAACAGAACCAGAAATAGAACAGCCATTCAGGCTTACAAAGATTGAGGAGTAACTTTAAAAGCTTCTTTGGCCAGCCATAACTGGATGCTAAAAGCATTAACAAACTCCAAAGTGTTCAAGAGGATGTTATCTGACAGTACCTGCCCCTACATTAGCTAAATGAATGGTAGCTGTTTGACAGTAGAGACTGATTCTGTATTGAGTCTATGTTTACTGTTGACATAATGTGGGAATGTATACACTTCTATTGATCGTCTCACGGATGAATGGAGCCTTTGTTACGGAAATTGCACTTTTAACCAATACATTATTTCTGTAAATGTCAATATGACACTTATGAATGCATTGCAAATTTACTCTTAGGTTAAGCCCTTCCTTGTGTCAAGTATACAGATATGAGGCTTTAGTTTTAAAGACTCAAATCCTTATCAAACTTTGTTTAAACCAATTACTAAAAGTAAAAGTTCCACAAAAAAAACAAAGATTTAGAGAGGTGACTCACTGTTGTGTCAACGGTCGTCATCAAAAAGCTTTCATGTGATGCTGAGTCGATAATGACAGTATTCTCTGCATCTACAGGGGTCTGTTACACCATGCAATGAGCACCGAAAGCTAAACAGTGCCTCTTTGAATAGAGAAATTGATGGTTTAACCCATTTAATCTATTAAGAACCAAGATCAGCCTCAGTAGGAACCAACCGATCAATAATAACTGATTAACACTGAGCATAATGGCTAAGCTAACACTATTCTTAAAATATCTAGAGTGGAAATCTGCATATTATATAATATCAAATAGTTCTTCAAGTATCTATGGATTTTAAAATCCTATTTAAAGAAAAGGGTTAGTAAAAACTCCTTACAAATAATTCAAAACTAGTTAATAAAAATGTGCCTCTTTGGAGTCATTTCATAATGGAGAGTCTTTAATGTTAAAATAAACTTCAAACTGTACTTAAATTAAAGTCAGTGTATGGCAACTGTAGGAAGAACCATTGTTGGGCATCAAATTATTTGGTCAATCTAATTAATTTTTTTAAACAAATAACATTGTAGATATCCGTTATCTCCAGTGGCTAAATGTTATTTTCATCAATGTATTTGGCTCTTGTAAGACTAAAATAGTAAAACCAATAGGCTCTGACTCAAAGAGCGTGATGTCATGATGCTAATGGCTGGTTGGTCCTTTAGCTAGATCAGAGGTCAGGCAGAAAAATAGTAGTACTGCCCAAAAAACAGTGGGGAGGATTTTTTATGCTCTTTCTCATTCTAAACTCAAAAGCTTTTTCATGCAGTATTGCTTGGATCAGTGACTTGATTTTATGATAATATTAGGGGATTTTCTGTTAAAAGTCGCATTGCTGTTTTTCAAACACTATGGTTTAGCTAGTACAGTATAAGAATATTCACAAGATCAAAGATGTTATGTGTCTTTATAAATAGGCTTCAATTAGCACATTTTTGATGTAATTTGTGTGTGTTCTGAAGTACTTTATATATGTTTTATTAGAAATACATTTTGTAAAACGCTTTAAAAAACAAACAAATTTTTAGCTTTAATATAGATAGTTTTCCTTTTTACTGATTCCAAAAATGATCCCCACCGTCACTCTGAAACCTTTAGACCACACGTCAAAGTCACGGCCCGGATCCGGCCAACTAGGTGATTATATTTGGTCCGCCAGGTCATTTTATATCTGTTATTAACGGCTCAATTTTATCTTGCGCTGGTAAAATATTGCAACACCTTCTCATTCCCAATTCGTCACATATATGGGCAGTTGGTAAAGGACTCCCTGCGTCAAAAATGTACGTTTTGGGTTTCCCCAACTCTTTGTTTTTGATGTGCTGGCTGTTCAAATTAAATCAAGAGTTCCCAGCCCGGTACCGGTCTGGACCGCACTAGTATCCTGACCCTAACCTTAACCCAGGATCAAACGGGGATCAGTACCGGTTTCGGATGCAGTTATAGTCCTGGACTGGTCCATGGTACCAGACGCAGACCAGGCTAGGGTAAGGGTTAGGGTAGCGGTACAGGGTTAGGGTATGGGTTAGGGTAGCGGTACCGGCTGTGTCCGGAGGTTTGGTCCGCGTTAAAAAATTACATTCTTAAAGTTTTTAGAATTTAGTTTTAAAGTGTTAAATAAATGTTTATCTTGTTAGGTGTGTTTTGGATCTTGGCCTCCTGTGCGATCGAGTTTGACACCCCTTCTTTAGACCATCTCAACCGCGAGTTTTGTGATCCATTACACCCCTAACGTCAGTTATTTGGAGATATTTAGGTTTTGGGACAGGCAACGTTCTTCAAACACAGGCTAAACATGCCCAAAAGCTAAAAATGATTCAAATAAAACTATTACAGTGAAATGGAAATGTATTAGTATTTTTGTTTTGCTATTTTTTTATTTAAGTCATACAGTTATCGAAGTTTCAAACATAGATATTACATATCACAGATTGTTTTCATATCCTGCAGGCCTAACTAGCACATTTATTTGGTCCACTTGTGTCTTAGTTTCATACTTTCTTATATAAGGGCAAAAATAGACTAACTTACAAAATATGATAGGAATTGAAAGGAATTTAGACTTCAGTATCTCCCCTTCTGAGGCTTTTTTTGTAATTGGTACAATCATCTCTGAAGAGGAACATTTCCTGTAACCAAATAAATAACTTTTAGTCAATAGTTCTGATCAGATTTCCATCCATCTTAATTTCCAAAAATCTGTTACATTAGCATACCTTAACAATACTATTTTTATTTTACTGTCAAATTATGGATGACTGAATGATGTGCAAAGAATCAACATTTTCTGTATTAAAAAGTCAACACACCTTTGTAAAAACTGGCAGAATAAAGAGACATTACTTGAAGATCCTTAAAACTTTGAATGACGACTGATGTGGTCATACGGTGTAGCAACAACCTGAAGATGCAAGTGGTTGATGTAACAAGAACTTAACACAGCCATGTCATTTTTATGTGACCATTTATGGGGCATTTTTAAGTTTATGGCTAAACAAAAGCATCAATCTTAAACTGATTTTGTTAGGTCATAAAAAAATCACCCCTTTCATTTTCTTATTGTGGGGTCAGAATGGAAACCAGGCACAGAACAACCGTGGCTCTCAGACATCAGACAAGCAGGACAGCTTTAACAAGCTAACTCAATTTAACATTCAGCTGCTGATGGGATCCACACAGGGACAGATTAACCTGGCAAACACAGACAGCAAGCTCTAATCACGTACTAGTGACATAAAAGCCCTCTTGTAACTTTTTTGATCATGTAAAGTGAACGGGATGTGATGTATTAACATCTAGATGTCACTTTAACTTAAGCCTTTTTGGAAAAAAACAGAATAAATCAACTTGATTAAAGTCTGATTTATTGTGACCATAAACTAAATAAGAAATTATTTCACAAAATAAGATCAGAATTTGTGAATTATTGTATTACCTAATAATCTAGATAAGCAATAATAATATTGATAGTGGTTAATAAAATTGTTTTGCACAGATTATCCAAAACTAACATGAAAAAAAGAACAGAATAAAACAAAAAATTCATGTTTAGTACCAATATGCCTCTTTCTATACTCTAGTTCAGGGGTTTGCAATGTGTCATGTGGCTCTTTATTTTTAAAGAAAAATGCTAATGATTCAAATAGTCGATAAGTTAATTCAGTTTTGACATTTCTCTTTAGATTTTTAATACATCAAACCACAGAGCAAAATAATGCCATAGAAATTTTGCAGAAATGTTCTTTAAATTTGTGTTTTTATTGTAACGTTAGTCATATAAAAGTCTCCACAATTCATATATTGTGGTAAATGACTCTAAAGTGGTTAAAGTTTTAAACAAATGCAGTTTAAAACAATAGAAATGTGTGTTTTGTGCCGTACATCTTAAAAAACAAGAATTAAAAATCTCAGTTCATTTTTATTGTTTTAAGTTGTTTTTTGTTTATAATCACATTCTACTTCAATGTTGTTTATATTAGAAAGTAAAAGGAGAAAAATGATGGTGGTGCACCAAAATCCTATTAATAAAAAGCATCATTTTTGACCGTTGTGTATATTATTTTTTAAATTACTCTGTTGCAGCAGCAGGATCTCAATTGGTGTATTTTATTTTGAAAGGAACTTGTGTATGTCGCTGTCAAGAGTAAAATGAAATAAAAAGTTATAGAAACATATTCACAATATTGTAATGTTTCAAATCTAAATTTCATAAATTATTTTTAATTATCACAAAAACATAAATATTATATTTATTTAAGCAATAATGTGGGACTTTTTGGCTCTCACTGGATTTTGATCTGTAAGAAAAAACTGGAAGTTAACCAAAATAATATTAGCTAAACTACAAAAATTCATAAAAAACCTCAATAAATGCCAAAATAGTCCAAAAAGCTAGGATAATGCCATCATAACTTTCAACTTTACTTCACTCTGACTCCATATAGTATAGAGTAACGACTAATCTACTATTAATTTAGTCGTCCACTATTTTAATAGTCGATTAGTCGTCAATTACTAGACTAATCGTGGCAGCCCTATTTATAAGTCTGAATTTTCCAGTAAATATCATGAGCTGCAATTATTTTAAACTATTGTAATTTAAGAAAGTAAAAACCTAATGGTATTAAAGAATAATGATAGTAAGTATTTAGTAGTTTTAAAAAGTATAAAAACAACTTGAGCTTCCATTACTGTTAAAAAATTCCTTTTGCACATAAATTTGTTCCTCTACAGACCAGAATGATCTTAAGTGCAGAGGTATCAGGGCATTACATGAAGAGAGTGGAGTCTATCAGACCATATTCAAAGTGGAGGAAAGTAAGTGAGTTATGTTATACTAGACTATGAGTGGTTTCTTGGCAACAAAAAGAGTATGTGTAATTGTATATACAGACTCTGTCTTAGGCCTGCTGCCTTTCATTTCCCTTCCAGGCATCAAAAGTTAATAATGAATTAAATGAAAAAGTGGAAATGTTCAATTTTTATTGGAACAAGCTAAAAAATATATATATTTCAAAGTACTTTTACTTTGAAAAATAAAATTTATACAATTGTAAACAGTGTTTTTTTTTCTTTTTTGCTATCCCGTTTTGCCCTTTAGACACAAATTTATAGCTTTTTTTAATTCAAACTTATAAAATAATAGTATGTGAGCATGCATTTCTGAATAAAATGATTCAGACACACTCAAATGAATGGAGATAAACGTCTTTGGACAAGCCTGGGGACTCACAGTAATCAGAGGCTTAAACACCATGACTAGTGCAAGATTTCACATCAGGGTGCCAATACAAACAGGCCACCGATGATGATGCCATTTCTGGAACATGCTGCCACACTAGAACAATGCCAAGTACACAATCACACATAATCAAATGAAAACACACACAACATACCAAAAAAGTAACAGAACTTACTAGCATGTCAGCTTTAAATAAACAATATTATATGATGAGTATATATTTTGATATTTTTAGTTTTACTTATAGTGGACTCTTAGTGGATGAATATATTCTATAAACACGCCACCAGAATTGCATAAAATGGCTTTACATAAATTGATTACA
>NC_050526.1:2744990-2755034 GCF_002922805.2 Oryzias melastigma
AATCTTGTTTATAGGTTAAGCTAACCGTTTTTACTAGTTACAGTCTGAATGATTGTTGTTTTCATAGGCGTGTTTGAAGGCAACAAAATAACTAACGTCATAGTATTTTTTTTATTTTTATTTATTTTACACACAGGTCTAATATATTGTTTTGGACAAAAACAAATGACTATTCCTGGTTCTGGTCCATTTTTAGTTCTGACAACTGTCTGTTATCTAGAACTAAAACTCTTACCTTATGAGACAACTAGCTAACGAAGTTCAGTTGTCAAGTGCTGCCAAACACAAACGATCGGGTAGCGAGTCTTAAATATATATATATAAAAAGAATAATAGTTACTTACTTTGACAGAAGGTGTTTTTCTTCTTGTGTTTACAGGTACGACAAAACAACCCCGGCTCGATTTAACAAGCTTCACCTTCGCTACGTGTTTTCGGCCCCTGGTCTTTAGCTAGGTTTGATTAAGCTAACCAGCATTTCACTCGATAAGTTCTCCTTTCAGCATGTCTCTGCACCGGAATAAAGCTTTTATGTACATTTTTGGCACTGCAGTGATCTGGAGTATCAAATATTAATCCCTCGTATTTATAAACTCTTGGTGGAAAGAAGAAACGCGCGATTAGGAATGAGGTCTCTGTAATTTTGACATCAAGCTAATTTTTGGCTAAAGCTAAAGAGGCTGGGTGATGACGTTTTCAACTTCCACTTCAGGGGGAGGGGCTACTATTTTGTTCTCTGTTAGGATTGGATGGAAGTGAGATCAAATTCGAAACATGATTGGTCAATGAACATGTCAGTCACAAACCACATTCACTGACTTTTTGTGTTTGAGGGAACGTAGGTGGGTGTGGCCTTAGATTCTCCACTGTTGCTGCTCTTTAATTTGTTTTATGTAGAATGCTTTAAAAAAAGTGATATATGGAAAAAAAAAAAATATATATATATATATAAGTTTAGAATGATTAAATGAACAATTAAGGATTAAATATAAAATATATATAATTAAAATATTAATAGATTTAGGGTATATTTAACATTTTCTTTTACTTTATAACATCTGCACTTATTTTGATGTATCTTAAGTAAAAAAAAAAAAAAACGTGTTTTTATATGGAGAAGACCTATTTTCATTTGTTTATTGATTGCTGTATCAAGTGTTTATAGTGAGACAATAGGGGTGTAACAATAAAATTGATTTAATCAATTAACTGATTATGATTCAACCAGCTCAATCTGTCTGAGTAAAGCTGTTAATCGAATTAAACTATACCATTTTATCATTTTTTTTCAAAATCAAATAAATCGACCATAATCGATATTGGAAAGTATCATTTAAATTGAGGCATGGTAGGTTTATTTTAACGTAAATACCGTCAGAGCGGACAGCACATGTGATGCCCCAAAAAACTCAAGCCATCATTACATGTGTGGAAATACTTTGAATTTTGCAGACATGTGACCATACAGTGTAATAATAATGTTCTCTTTGTATTATTTTGATGTGGAAAAGCAACAGTTGACTGAACTTTATGAAACTAAAACATGAATGGATTTGTCATGAATTCTTGTTTGCTTGTTTGTTTATACACATTTTTGATTTACACTTGATTATCTTGAAAGAAATACAATGAGTCAGGAAAACTTCCCCTGCACTGTTCAGTACTCAGGTATTTATCTCTGAGTCACACTGGTTGAAGTTTTGGATGAAGATGTCCTGGATTGATTTTAGGTCAGTGAATCAGATCTTTTACAAATGAATCAATATTGAGAATTGTATCAGCAACCGCAAACTACAACATGAATGTAATTGTTGTTAAGATGAATCATTAAGCTGGTGAACAAACATCAGTGGTGTCAGTGACATGTCCAATTTAAGCAACATTTAAGGATGTTGACAAAGATGTTTAGAAAAGGTTACAGACAGCTCCTCTGTGTCTTTGTAGATCTGGAGAAATCTTATGACAGAATGCCTAGAGAGGAACTGTGATATTGTATGAGGAAGTCTGGAGTGACAGTCGTTAGAGCAGTGCAGGGCATGTATGAGGGCTGTAAGACAGTGATGAGGTGGGATTACATCAGGGATCAGCTCTGAGCCTCTTCCTGTTTGCAATGGTGATGGACAGTATGGCAGATGAGGTTAGACAGGAATCACCATGGACTATGATGTTTGCAGACGATATTGTGATTTGTAGCGAGAGCAGAGAACAGAAAGATTCCATAGCGTTAAATCAGATAAATTTATTTCTCAACCTCTTTGTGTCACCACAGGGGTTCCACATGGATCTATCATTGGACCCACCTTTTTCTCAATCCACTTTAATAACATAGATCTCTTTGTAGGAGACTCCTTCATACACCTCTATGCTGATGACACAGTCTTGTATTCTGTCGCCCTCTCCCCAGACATAGCTAGAAAAAAAATGCTTTCCATTTAAATAAATAAACAGGAATCTCTATGGACTATGATGTTGGAAAATGACATTGTGATCTGTAGAGTGAGCAGGTGGAGGAACATCTAAAGAGATGGAGGTTTGCTCCAGAGAGGAGAGGAAGGAAGGCCAGGTGCAGAAAGACAGTGTCTGTGTGTAAATGAGAGGAACTCAAGTGGAACAGAAGTTGCAGGGAGCAGAGGTGAAGAAGGTGAAGGACTTTAAGTGCTTGAGGTCAACAGTCCAGAGTGATAGAAAGTGTTGGAAGGAGGTGAAGAGGCATGAGCAAGCACAGGTAATCCAAGGGATTTGTTTCACACTGGATCAGAGGATCTTTTCCATGTTACTTTGCTAATGATTGACTGTCACCAACTTTTTCCTCATTAAAACTGACTCTTAACTTCTTTCACATGAATATTTCTGAGATAGAGAAAAAAACATCACTACATTAAACAAAAATTGATCAAACACATTTCAAAATTTGTTTAATGACGCCTGTTGATCCAATTATCCATCAAACCACTTTGGCTCTTAATTTAACACCTGAAAAGCAAAAACATAAGATTTTTTATTTCAAAGTTGATATATAAATTGAGGCATCAAGGGGATAAACTTTATTCAACTAACTTATTTAGGAGAAAATGCCTATTTTAGCATTAGCTCATTTAACTTTGAAAAATCTTAAAACCATATTTTTTTTTATCTCAATGGTTAAATATCATAATGTGATCACTCATTAATTTTCTTAACCCGTTTTAGCCCTCATGGGGTCACGAAGCACCCTGAGTCTAACCAGGCTACCCTCGCAGGTCCATCACTCATTCATATATGCACTCACAGTCACACCTAGGGACAATTTAGAGTCATCAATTCACCTATTAAGCATACTTTTGGGGAGAACGTGCAAACTCCACACAGAAAGGTCCCAATTGAGACTTCAGTCGGGCTTTTCTTGCTGTGAGTAAAGCCTTTATTCATCCAGGTAGGTCGATGGAGAACAATTTCTAATTTACAACGATGACCTGAGTTTGCAGAGACGAGGAAAGTGTTAAAAAGTGTTATTTAAGATATATATACACACACATGTAATTACATTGTTATCTAAGTAAAATACATGTAAAACATGTATATAACTATATACTATATGCTATATATATATATATATATATATATATATATATATATATATATATATATATATATATATATATATATTTATGGCATATAACTGTATATAGTTATATACCATATATATTTATGGTATATAACTATATACAGTTATATACCATATATATACTATATGCTATATATATATATATATATGGTATATAACTGTATATAGTTATATACATACATACATACATACTATATACTACATATAATTTATACTATAGCATATATATATATATATATAGTTATATATATATATAATCTTTTTTTTTTAAACATCAAACAGATCAGCCTTTGCGCCATGTTTACACTGCATGTGAAAGCGCCGCAATGTGGAGCGCGCGAGGAATTCGCTTCACCTCCAGATCACAACAGACGCGTATTTTTTTCGTGACGGTCGACAGGCCCTTCTGCTCAGCTGTGGTTATTAACAGCTTCTACAATTAATTTGACATCTTCCATCTTGACTTGTCGCCAACTGCCCTCTGCTTTTCTCTTGTTGATTGTGTCTTTAGACACCCAAAACCACACGCCACCCCCGCCCTGTAGTCGGCCCACTACATGAATCTGTGTTTTTTCAGTCATGTGACTCCTCCGGTTTGTCACAAAAACTTTGACGATTCAAGATGCTTGTGTGAAACGTTTGCTTCAGAAGTTGCTGCGGGAATCTCACACACATTCACCGCGAGCCTCCATGGAGAAATGGCATCAGCTGACTCAGAAGCGGCTCAAAAAATATCCTGATAATCACAAAGGATAATTCTCATCCAGAGCAGGTGTTTATTATGGATGAAATTCGGCAAATTCTAGATAGAGATGTCCTCTCGCACTTAACTGATGAAGGAGGAAGCACACACTTTTTAAGGTGCAGAGAGACAGTCCTCATAAAGAGAATAAAGGGGGAATACTGTATTTTCATCTCTGTAGTCTGTTTAGATACAAAAATATGATCACATTTGTCAGTAGCTGTGTTTTATTGTAAAAAATTGGTTATATTTTGAATATTAACCAGATTTTCTCATGTGTAACTTGCTGCCAGGATTGATGTAGATCGTTCGCAGCTCACGCAAAAAATGAATCAGACGCTGAAACGATCGCTGCACAGCTGGCTGTGGAGGACTGCGGAGGACCGCAGCGCTTCGCCTCTGGTGTGAACTACACAGTAGGTTAACAAGGGCGTCGAAGGAAGCGGCCTCCATTCCGCACTGCAACCACATGCAGTGTGAACCAGGCGTCAAGCTACAAATCTTTGTTTTTGCACAATTTCAACCAATTTTCAGTAAATTTGGGAACTGCTTTGGCCAGCACAGAATAAAGGGTTTAAGGAAAATTTCACCTAATCTTGTAAATGTCAGTGTTACTTTAATTTATTAAACACATTTTGTATTGATACTACAGTAACTAGACATGCTTATACGTTCTGCATTATTAGTTTACATTGTTGATTAACTACTTCCTTAGGTTTTTGTATTATATCTATTAAACATTACCATGCCTAGATATTATATAAATGAACACACAACCTGTTTTAAGTGTTTTAATCAACCGCCTCTATTAAAATCTTTTGCGGAGATATTCAGAGTACAAGGCAAACAATTGTGTTGCTTTTTTAACGCAAAGACAAAGAAGCAAGCCTTTGCTGTGACCTTTGTTGTGTTTTCACTTCTTGTATGAAATCACCGCATGTCTGATCCTCTCTGCAGAGTGCAGCAATCACGCCTTGCCTCACTCTGCTCTTCAAACACAAGAGCACTTGAAATGCTGATTTCCTGCTCCTCAGAGGGAGCAGCTTTCTTTTGTCAGCTGAGGAGCCAGGTCAAAACAATAATTGTTGGCAAATTATGCCTGAAAATATACGATGTTCATTTGATTTACATCTCATTTTCACTAAACCCCCCTCCCTCCCCCCAGCCCTCCTTAACAGCTCACTATGGTACATTCAACAAATGTTTATGAGGGCATTTTCACTTCTTCGGTGTTGGAGTGCTGAGAAAAAAAAAAACTGCAATGCTATAATGATGGATGTTATGTGAGAGGGGCAGGCTCCTACTTAATGGGATTAAAGACATTAACAAACTGTTTACCAAATGGGAGAAGTGCTTTATCTCCAACTCTCCATCTTTGTCTCTCTTCCTCACCTCTCCCTCCATCTCTGATCCTCAATCAGCGAGACACGCAGAAGTGCCTCTGGGCTGAATACAAATGAGCGCAGCTGCCCAGCGTGGATTACTGCCACACAGTTCCGATTCACACACTCGCCCAGTGAAAACGTAAACAAAGTACCCTCGGAGCCGACATATGTCACTCACATGCATGCCCGGCACTTGCCAACACATGTGTTTTCCAAGCATATGTTGTCCTATGAATTTCTCTCACACGTCCACGCTCGTACATACAGTAAGCAAACCGCTCAGCTCACATGACGGCTGCGTCCAGTAGCAGCCATATGCCGCCACACACCCACCGCTTTCAGTGTGTCTGCGGAACATGTGTGCACATGGCCGGTATGTTAGTGTCTGAGGCTTGTCTGCTGTTGCCATATGTAAATCAGTCATCACCAAATGAGGCCCAAATAAAACAAGAGGAAAGAAAACATCACATTATTTAACTTTTATAATTTGGATTATTATTGCAGGATGTGATCAGAACTTTTGATGATTGTTTTTGCTTTAAAAATGAACATGTTCCCTTTGTAAAGAAGATTCTTTAATATAAAACCAGTTTGTCTGCATGTACTCTTGTTAAATGTCACAGCGGGCCTCACTTTCTGATTCCACAGTGCCCTCTGTGCTGGGGCAGAAGTGAAGAGGGCTAATAAAGCTGTAACACACCTCCATCTAGTGGTACAAACAGGTTCTGTCCACAAACGCAGAGGTGAGAGCAGAGGCCAATTTATTAACCAAAAAGAAGTTTTTGGTATCTTTAACATCTAAAACAAGCCTTATCATAAAGTTTTTTTAACCATTTCACCAAGGCATAGGAACGTGTGTATTATGTTTTAAATTAGTGTGTTGGAGGATGCCATCATGAAAAAAGCGAAGACATAATTGTGGATAAAAATGTTTATCACTACATTAAATTAATTTTTTATTTAAGAAAGACTCCAAATTACCAAATTATTAAAAAAATGAATGTAAAGCTGGTGTTATTTGTTATAAAAGGAGAGCTGAATAATTAAAAGGGTACAAAAGTTTAAGTTGTTTGGTCGGTCTGTCAGTTGGTTGATTGATTAATTGGTCGATTGATTGATTTGGTTTATTTCAAGCATAGAATGCAGACATTACAAGACAAAAAAAACACAGATTTTTTTTCAAACTCATAACAAAAATGATACAATGCACTGATTAAAAAAAACAAGCAAAAACAAAGACTCACTTATGTCACAACTGATTAATTAAATAAAGTAATAACTAAAATCAAGTAGAGCTTGATTGATTGCTTGAGAAGAAGTGGGAAGAAGTGAAAGAAATAACAAGTAACCAAAATAGCAAAACCCAAAGAGTTGCAGATTTATTAGGGGAGTAGGAAAAAATCGATTTAGTGATATATCGTGATATTTAATTTGGCGATACTTGAATCAGTTTAAAATGCTGACTAGTCATAAGTCTAAGTCAGGGGTAGGCAACCCCGAGCCCCGAGTGCCAACCTCCTGCATGTTTTCCAACATACCCTCTTCTGGCATGTTCTCATTGGCTGGATACACCTGAACCAGGTAATCAGTCATGAGTAGGGAAGCATGACAATTACAAGGGTTGCCTACCTCTGGTCTGAGTCATACGCTAATAAAAAAGGGAAAAATTATTCCGTTACAGATATATTACAATATATATCGTATCACAATACATGTATCTTAAGACGTGTATCACAATACTTGTATTTCAATACTTGTCTCGCAATATGCGTATTACAATACTTGCGTCACAATACCTGTATTGCAATACGTGTATACAAAAAACTTGTATTGCAGTACGTATATTGTATTGCAGTATTTGTCTCGCAGTATTTGTCTCGCAATATGTGTCTCGCAATACGTGTATCGCAATACGTGTATCGCAATACGTGTATCGCAATATGCCTACCGCAATACCCGTATCGCAATGTACATATCACAATGCACGTATCACAATGTAGGTATCGCAATATGGGTATCGCAATACGTGTATCACAATGTGCAGATCACAATGCGCAAATCAAAATACACGTATCACAATATGTATCGTATCGCCAGATTCTTTCCAATGCACACCCCTACTATCTACATCCACACATCAAAGAGTACTGTAATACTGATCTGGGGACTCAGCTGTCTTCTAATCATCTATTTATGTGGAAGATGCTGTTTTATCACTTTGCAAAATGCCCTCACTTTATTTGATAAAAGTTTTTAAAGTTGTTTTTGTGGTCATGATTTCTTACAATTAATTTCAAATTTAAGTCATGAAATATTCACACTCAGGAAACTATCAACAATACTCTCCAAGGGATTCTGTCTGCAACTTGGACTGTGCCCAGAACCTCGAGTGACGAGGATAACCTGAATGCTTATTGAAATGGCAATAAACCCATCGATTTACCGTGTGAGCCAAGGTGACCCAGGGAATTCTGGGTAAACATGAAATCTTTGTTTCCTCTCTGTGATCCGGCAATCTCTTTTGGACTGATATTGGGAGAAGAGTTCAACTGGAAGAAATCATTTAACAAAGCAAGGGCGATCTTCTCCCTGAACAGGCAGAGGCAAGGCCACCACTTCTGTTTCTGCATCGTCTTCCTCAGGCTTGTTTGCATTTCTGCTGTGGGTCCTGTAGCTCGTGGTGTCAGGTCGATCACACCCAGACAGAATAACAAAGATTTGCGTTTTTACTTTCAAATTTTTCCTGACTCAGACTCGAAAAATGAACATTTCAGATAAAGTAACTGGGGATGTGTTTATGTTATGATGTGAACAATGAGGATGCTAAGATAGTTCTAGATGAAAGAAGATGATTTCTTGTGAAACCAGAAGAAGGACATAGAAGTGATGTTCATCGGTCACTGCATAAAGACAGAATGTCTGCATCTTTGTGTGAATGGTACAGTCGCTCTCCTTTGCACCCGCTTGCTCCCCTGCTCCAAATCTATTATGTATGAAGTCATTAAAATATGCACAAGGACAAAATGTGTGATGTGTGGAAGGTTTTAGGAGATAATGTCGAGGGTTTTACATATTTTTGAACTATACAGACAAGAAAAATCCATAAAAAGGAATCTTTCTGGCTATAAATGTTGTTTCTACAACTACATACATAGTGTGGCAATATGGTATTTAGTCAGATCCCAATTGTGCAAGTTCTCCTAAGATGAGATAGGCTTGTACAATCTACTATGAGAGACAAATTGCGGAAAAGAAATATCCAGAAAATCACATCACTGCTCTTGAGGAGATCTGCATGGAGGAATGGACCAAAATACCAGCAACATTTTGGGAAAAACGTGTGAAGAATTACAAATACTGCTGGCACTGCCAACAAAAGGTACATAAAGTGTTGAGATGAACTTTGGTTATTGACCAAATACTTATTTTCCACCATAAATTACAAATAAATTCCTTAAAAATCCAAGAATGTGATTTTCTGGATTATTTTTTATCATTTTTGTCTCTCATAGTCACTGTATACATTTTGAATTAAATCCACATTGATGACTTCTAGATGAAATACTTAACTTTGACAAGTTAAAAGGGATTAAGCTTATGTGATAAATTGAGTCTTTCATGAATAACTCCTTAACAAGACATACAAATTGTTTCTAAGTCAAATCAAAAAATTATATAATATAATTTATAATATAATATATAATTGAGCACATTTTGAAATGTGTAATTAACATCAGAATTGTGCATTTACAACATCTAAGCAACCATTGATTCATAACAAAGTCAATAAAACAGAAAAAAACACTTTTTTATTAGATTTTTAAGAAATACAGATGACAAATATTATAACAAATATTACTTGGAAGTCCTAAAGCCATACTCCAATTATAGATCTATTGTTAAAAAATTCCTACTTTTAACTGCCGTATTTTGCCAAAATCGAAAAACTTGTGTCATTTTCTAGGACATAGTTTCTGTAGAGCGGCAGGAGTTCATTGCAATTTCACCTCTGAGTTGTGGGTGGGACCATTTTTACATGGCAACCCCATCCCCTCTTCCCCTCCCCATTTCTGAGGGCCACCTCTTCATGCCCTCTCCCACTAGCTTATAGCGCCTCACCAGCCCAAACTAGCATTACGGGTGCAATAAAAAATGGCGAGCAATATTGGAGCTATCCAGCCCTACAGTTCTGATCCAGATGTCAGCTCAGACAAGGAAAGCATAGTCACAAATAACCTCTTTTCAAACAGTATTTTTTCTTTCAGTCCTGATTTACAACAATTTGAATAAAGAAATACTCAGAAATGCAGATT
>NC_050526.1:2755170-2765583 GCF_002922805.2 Oryzias melastigma
TTTTTTCTTTCAGTCCTGATTTACAACAATTTGAATAAACTAATACTCAGAAATGCAGATTTAAGCTTCATTTTCTTTATTTATGTCCTCCATCTTAAGGGAAAAAAGCCACAAGAAAATATCAAAAACAGTAAAAGCACATTTTCATCGGAGTGGGTCTTAAGGTCCAAATCTCTTGAGGGTTTGTGTTAAACTACGGCACAGAGACACTTAAACTGAAACCCAATTTGATGTTGCTAATCTAAGCTCTAATCTTTGACGTCGCTACTCCAAGAAAATAAAGTAATAGATTCCAGAATCAACGTTGGCAAAATTTTGCTTATTTTACCACAGAGATAAATAAATATTATATACAAAGCTAAAATAATGTATACAGACCTAAATGTGTTTATTTTCAGGATCTTGTTACCACTGTTTGCAAAGTTTTTTCTGTTAAACTACAACAACAGTTGTCAAAGATGACTAAAGTTTTGGAGTTTTTCATAATAGCTTGGTGATAATGAGTGATCCACAAATTTTCTCTGTTCGTAATATTATAAGGAGGTCCCATATAGACCAACGTTTGTCTCACAAAATGTATTTGCCATTCCAGGCCTCAACTATCTGGAGTAACATACCCATAATACTCTGCAGAACCCAAGAAATAAAATAAATAAAATAAAATAAAATAAAATAAAATTAAATACAATTAAATAAAATACAATTAAATAAAATAAAATTAAATACAATTAAATTAAATACAATTAAATTAAATTAAATTAAATTAAATTAAATTAAATTAAATTAAATTAAATTAAATTAAATTAAATTAAATTAAATTAAATTAAATTAAATTAAATTAAATTAAATTAAATTAAATTAAATTAAATTAAATTAAATTAAATTAAATTAAATTAAATTAAATTAAATTAAATTAAATTAAATTAAATTAAATTAAATTAAATTAAATTAAATTAAATTAAATTAAATTAAATTAAATTAAATTAAATTAAATTAAATTAAATTAAATTAAATTAAATTAAATTAAATTAAATTAAATTAAATTAAATTAAATTAAATTAAATTAAATTAAATTAAATTAAATTAAATTAAATTAAATTAAATTAAATTAAATTAAATTAAATTAAATTAAATTAAATTAAATTAAATTAAATTAAATTAAATTAAATTAAATTAAATTAAATTAAATTAAATTAAATTAAATTAAATTAAATTAAATTAAATTAAATTAAATTAAATAGATTAATAAAATAAAATGAAAATTAAAAAGACAAAAAAATCAATTAAACAAAACAAACAAAAAAAAATGGGGGTCAAATTTGACCTTGTGGGTTCTCCAGGGTAACAATTGGACTTCTAAAGTTAATTTTACTTTTATTTTTTTTTTTTGAGGAGCAGCAGGTCAAAGCAGCCAAAAATAAATAAAAAAGTAAAAGGAGAAAAATAACATTAAGAAAAAACACATTTTAAAATGAGTAAATAACAGTGGCAAAATGTTATCCCATGGGTCACAAATGACCAGAAATACAAATATTTTATTACAGACTCCTGTGACTGCAATCTGGCATATTTACATTTGTCTTAATGTTCATTAATATGCAAAAGTGGGTGTTCTCAATAAATAAAAAATAAACCATCTCATTCAAACCGCAATGCAAATAAAATAGATTTTTTTTGCTCAAAAATACATTTTTCCATTGTTAATTATAAAAGATTCTCAACTGGAAATTAGTTTTTTTGCTTATTAATACATAAACATGTTTACAGAACACATTAGCTGATGAAATTCAACTGTAGAATAAATAATAAAAAAATAAAAAAATACATTTTACCCGCAAAGTCTTATATGGCAACAAAATTGATTCATGAATTCTAATCTCCTAAAACTTTGCATTTAGGAGTGTGTGTTTTGTGGTGTCAGCCTAGTGCAGTGTGATCTAACAGCAGCTGACAGGCAGCTTTGAGGCTTCTCTGGGGTCCTGTGTGTGTGTGTGTGTGTGTGTGCTGCTCAAGTGGTGTGTACTAATTGGAAGCTCAGCGGGATGGGCAGCAGGTTCTCCTTGGTGCACATGTGCACATGCAGAACCACGGTCAGTCTGTCTCTGTCACTCAGACACACAGCTCAACTGCAGGCTGGTCTGTTAGTCTTTCTACATTTAACATGAGTCCGGTCTGCACCCTCTTCACTTATTCATCCCTCTCCTCTTCCTCCTTAGCCACTTGTAGGCGGCACTAACCTGAAATGACAGCCGTCTCACCGGACCCACCACCAAGGAGCTGTGTGGGCATTTCTAGATGCAGAGAGCCGAGTGTGGAGGATCAATGGTGTACAAGACAGTGGCGGTGTGCAAAGGGGAGGTCAATGCTGCGTCCTTAGACAAAAACGACAAATTATTCACCTTCTCTTAGAAAAAAGGATTTTTATGCACATGCGTATATGCTAACGTCACACCATGAAGAGCTGGACGTGACGGTTTCACTCTCTTCTCTGCACTCACATAAAAGTGAAATGACAGCTCCAGACTGACCTGCAACCTAAAAAACAAATAAGAACAAGGGTTTCCTAAAGTTTGTCAGGATGAAGAATGGAAAGAGGAGGAAATGGAGGGATAGAAAGTTATGAATACTATCCCTTCATCCATGATCATCTGCAAGTGGAACAACATTTTTAGGATGGATGATCTCCGGTCATCTCCCCAAGGTCATTCAAGGAAGTGTTCCCATTATGGAGCATTTCTGGACATGCTCATCAAACCTCAGCAATAGGGGATCGGGGTGGAATTTTTATGGGGCAAATCAAAATAAAACTGGAGGATCTTTTTATTATTGTCTTGATGAAAATAAGAAAAACATCATAAGCCCATGAAGCCAGAGCGATCCAGCTCATTGAGCTCTGTGACGGACTGGGGGTCTGTCCAGGGTGTATCCCGCCTTCGCCCAAAAGTAACTGGGACAGTCTGTGGTAGGGCAGGGTAACGGTTATAATTTCCAGAATCGATTCGATTCCGATTTCTTCAGATTCTTCAATTTAATTCAATTTTAAGTTCACAAATGTATACACATTTGTTTAGAAATACATTAAAAATCTCTTTTTAATCTAAATATATTTATATTAGTCGGATACAGTTCACATATTATAGAATTTATTAGTAAAATAATGAGATTGTTAATATCATACAGTGTTACAATGATTCTCTAAAGCAGGGGTGGCCAACCCTGGTCCTCAAGAGCCTCAACCCTGCCTGTTTTCCAGCCCTCCCTGGACTGCTTGATGCTGACAACCTAAATCAGGTGTGTTCAGCTAATCAGGATGTGGAATTACTTGAGTCAGCTAATCAGCAGCAAGCTGGTCAGGGAGAGCTAGAAAACAGGCAGGGTTGAGGCTCTTGAGGACCAGGGTTGGCCACCCCTGCTCTAAAGGATAAATTCAAAATGTTCAGATCATAAACATTGTTCTGCTTCTCCTGGAGGACGTTTCAGTTTGGCCACTAGGTGGTGATCGCACCATAGAAGTACAGTTTATTTAAGAAGAAAACAACAGTTTGAGGGAAAAAATGAAGTTTTACACCACAAATAGCTACTTTAAAAAGTATTCCCTTAAAATAATTTGAAAAATTAATGACTATGAGTTAATAAAGATGTTCAGGTTTAGTCAGCAATGTATTTTTTTGGTCAACCGAACGTTAGCATAAGCCGTCCTATGGGAAACTCTATTGAACGTTAACATCAAGCTAGCGGACTTTAGCTTTATGTGCTAAATCGATTTATATCTTTTGTGAATCGATTATTGATCTATTAAGCTTAAATCGATTCAAATCCATTTTTTCAATGTAGCCCTAGTCTCTGAAATCCCCGCAGCCCAGTAGGTTAAGTAAATGGACGGAAATTCGTGACGAAAATCCTCGCATCGAGAGGCCATCTTGAATGTTTATTTCTAATCTTTGATCTGAAAACGTCACGTGCTGAAAGCTGACTCTCTGATTGGTTAATGTGGTTGCCACGCCTGACTCCCAAGCCGCATCCGTCCGCATCAGATCGCATCTTAGCATTAACTGAACATTGAAACTTGACGTCTTAGTACTCTGATCATCTTTGGATCTATTGTAAAAACGTTCCTAGTGGTCTTTAATTATGATTATACAATTTTTATTTGAAAAATATAATTTCTATGACATAGTTTCTGCAGAGCGGCATTAAATTAATTTAATTTAATTTAATTTAATAAAAAAATAATAAAATAAAATAAAATTAAATTATAAAATAAAATTAAAATGAATTTAATTAAATTAAAAAGATAAATAAATTAGATAAAATAAAATAATATGATAATTGATTGATAATTGATTGATAATTGAAAAGAAGGAAAAAAATTAATAAAACAAAACAAATTAAAAAAAAAAGAAAAACATAAAATAAAATTAAGAAAAAATAAATAAATACACCTTAAACAATGAATAAATAACAGTGACAACATGTGACCCCAAGGGTTTATTCTGTAATGCTTCTGCATTTCAGCTGCAAACTTTAAAAAATGCATTCTAAAATTCACAGCAATATAAATAAATAAATAGAAATCCAGATTCAAGCTTAATTTTCTTTATGTAAGTCCTTGATTGTCAGACAAATGACAGAAGAACATGTAAAAAACATCAAAAACATGGTTTACATCCTTAAATAAATTGCTCCAGCTCCAAATATTTTCATTTCAAGTTTCAAATCCTCATTATCGTTCTCTTATTGTCCAACAGAAGCATCATCCCCCAAAAAACAACAATCTGGCCTCCTTTTATACAGACGGTCCCATTCCTAACTTTTGCCCCAAGGCCAAACCCTCCAACTGATATGGAGAGAAGACCGCAGACGTCGGGGTAATTGATGGATCACAGCTTAACAATGTTAGCGTCTTTGGTGCTCCCTAACATGATGAGACATCCCTGACATCCCACACCATAGAAGAGAACGCAGCACTTCGAGACTTCCTACAAACGTCTAACAAACACATGAAGCGTACACGAGTGGGCAGCGTCGACAGAAATACAGATAAAACCCAGATAGGGTTCAGGTTGGAGCTCATTACTTCTTTTAGTCTGTTGTTTTCACTTTTTTCCTGCGCTGCAAAGACATTTCATGGTTGGAAGAGCGTGTGTTTTCACCACAGATGACAGGCGTGTTTCTGACAGCAGCATTGCGTCATTCATCTGCATGCTTGTTAGTTTGTGTCCCCTTCGTTTCACCCCGTCCCTCCAGTTTTATATGGTCTGTGGGGTTGGAGCTTCAAATGAGTGGATTTCTAAGGAATAGGTAACCAACAGGCTCGCATAATAAAGTAATGAATACTAGAATAAAGAAGTACTACTGTGCTTATTGTGTTGAATGGAGATGGAGATATTGGCAGAAAAAAAGTTATGCAATTTCTCATTTACTTTCTACCTGTGTGAAACAAATGTAGCACCTAGATTTTTAACTTAAAATCCGCAGAAAAGACAATCAACCATACTAGTAGTACAGGGGTGTCAAACTCAATCGCACAAAGGGTCAAAATCTAAAACACACCTTAGGTTGCGGGCCGAGCAGGATAAACATTTATTGAACACTCTAAAACCATAAATTTTTAAAACTTTAAAAACTTAACTTTTTAACACAATTATGAACTAGATATATAGCATTATCTGTGATAATGCTAGTGTGAATGCTGTAAGCTGAATTTGGACGCTGAAGTTGTCAGTGCTGATAACTGAAGATGCTAATATTGATTGCTGAAAACACCAAAGCTGATAGCTGAAAACGCTGAAGTTGATAGCTGAAATCCCTGAAGCGGATAGCTGAAAACGCTAAAGCTGATAGCTGAAAACCCTGAAGTTGATAGTTGGAAACACTGAAGCAAATGGCTGAAAACCCTGAAGTTGATAGCTGATATCACTGAAGTGGATAGCTGAAAACACTAAAGCTGGTAGCTGAGGTTGCTGACATCGATAGCTGAAAACGCTAAAGCTGATAGGTGAAAATGCTATAGCTGAAAACAATAAAGCTGATAGCTGAAGATGCTGACATTGATAGCTGAAAACGCTGGAGCTGATAGTTGAAAATGCTATAGCTGAAAACCCTGAAGTTGAAAGCTGAAATTACTGAAGTGGCTACCTGAACATGCTAAAGCTGGTAGCTAAAAAACCTAAAATTGATAGCTGAAAACGCTGAAGCTGATAGCTGAAAACGCTGGAGCTGATAGCCAGCTAAAATATTAGCTAAATACCTTTTTTTTTTCTAAAAAACAAACAAACAGAAAAACTTAGATTAGTCAAAACAGCTAGAATGTAGCTGAAAAAAATAGCTAAATTTGAAATGGCCTAAAAAAACTGATAAAAAGCCTAAATCAGCCAAAACTGCTAGCATTTAGCGGAAATACTGTACTAACTAAGCTTCAAAATGGACAAAAAAAAACTGAAAAAAAGCAAAAATTTGCCAAAACATCTAGCACTCAGCTAAAATATTAGCTAAATATCAAAATAAACTAGAAAGGGGAAAAAAAGCTTTAATTCGACAAACATAGCATGCAGCTGAAATATTAGCTTAACTTTCAAATAGGGTACAAAAAAATCGTAATAAATGCCAAAAGAGTCAAAAAATATATATTATATATATATAATATAAATATATATTTTTAAACTTTAAAAGCATATTTTTTTAACATAATTATTGATAGAAAAAAGGGCTGGAATATTATTCCAGAATAAATCAACTTAAAACCTTAAATAACTTTCAACGTTTTCCACTCCATTAAAATATATTTTGTCTGAATTATAGAAGTTATATAAATTATAGAAGAAGAAATAAGCACAAAATAACATTTGGCGATTAGTAACAATAAAATAAAATGATCAGAGAAACTTAGAATCTAAGATGTTTCTTACCAAAAATACAAAGAAATGACTGGAAACTCCACCCTTTGAAATGGAAGTGAAGAGTTTTGGCTGAAAAGTGAATTACGGTTGTATATCTGTGCTATACTAAGTAAAGCCTGAATAAAACACCATCGCGACCTAGTGTCAACTTAAAGAATAAAACCCTCGGAACCCCAACGCTTTAACAAAGAATGTCAAATGTGAGCAAAAGCTGCTTACAGAGAACCCCGTGCTGTGCTTGAGGGCAAGCTCACTGTGGGTCTTTTCCCAAAGCAGAGGTGATGTGTCCTGGTCCACCAATGTCAACATCACAGCCAGGGTCGAAAAACTGTCAAACACGCTAACGCACAACCTTTTCTAGTTTGGATTTTCACAGTGAGCGTGTACGACCACGTGTCTCCCCAAAATGCCACATGCTCCCCTGTCCTTTTCTTGGTTCTTCTTCTATTGTGTTTCTTCATCTTGCCTCAGGTAAAAGTAACAGGAAATGTTATGGAAGTTTATGGATTTGTTTATTTAAATTTCCCTTTTAGATCATAATTTATAATTTCATTCAACTGTGTTTTGTACAGTAGTACAAATTGTTCCTTTTTCATATTTTAAGTGTCTTAGGCTGGGTTTAAAAGTAATGTATTCCAGTATCTTATCACTTTTTGAGGTAAAAAAGTAATTTAAGCCATTACAAAGGAATTTTGAGTAATCTATTACTCTTTACATGTACAGTACTTTTATATTATAATATACTTACCACTGTTCAAAGAAGCAATTAGCATTTTAAGGGTCCTAAAATGGTCACAAACGTGGCAGATAACTTTAAACTTTTTTTGTTATTCACATAAACTTAAATTACTGCCAAATTCCTGATTACCTTCAAAGAGTCAAACTAAATAACTTCCTTTTTTTCTATTCTAATGAGTGTTGGTTCCTTTTTTTCCCGTGTTAGTGAGGTGTATATTGTGAAGAACTGGTGTTGTAGGACTCACAATGCAGAAGAGCAGGTATGCTGGCACAAACTAAAACATTTAATAAATAAACTGAAACGAGACAAAAACCATGGAGAGGATTCATAAATGTGAATGATCAACCTGAACCTGGTCAGACTGAAAAATAAAACAGATTAAAACACACTCATTTCTTCATAAAGTGGTTTTATTTGTTTTTCCTTTCTGAGGCACACAACCTCGAATTCTTTGTTTCGTCTCAACTTTTTTTTTTTTTTGGTTTTTAAATTCCCTAAGCTGACCAAAGCTGAGTATTGCCGTTATAACTGCTTTTACTTGACCAAAAATGAACAATATTATTAGAAATCAATGTTACACCATTCATCCTTTACTTCAGGGGTAGGGAACCCTGGTCCTCGAGAGCCACATGCCTGCATGTTTTCCAGTATACCCTGCTCTGGCATGTTCTTATTGGCTAGACACACCTGAACCAGGTAATTGTTTGAGTCTCTACTCATGACTGTCTCGAGCAAGCGAACTCCGCTGTATCGGCTAGGTCTCAAACTGGGGACCCCCATTTTAATATGAAAGTTTGATGTTGATAGAGCCCGTGAGTTTTTTATTACGCTTTTACATTGCTGTGTGTGGAGCTGACAAACCAACCAATCACAGTGATTAATCTTGGGGGCGTGACATTGACCAGGTTTGAAGCAGGGAAACTTTTTGAGCAGGAAACCTGTAACCTGCTCCACATTAATGAGTTTGTTACTTTTATTTTTATAAAGTGACTATTTGAACGCAGTGGCGGGCCGTGCATTTCACACCTAGGCCTTCAGTAGTGCTCCATCTGAATCAACCCAACCCTCATTAACTATTTTATGGCAATAAAACTTCTACTGCAGGTACAACTGCCACACACACACCAAAAGCATAAAAAATAACCTGATAAAATTTCAATATTATGTAGGGAGATAGCAAAATTTTACTCACCAAAAATCCAGATTATTTAAACACAAAATCCATCCTTTCTATCCTCAAGAAGATTTCAATCACTCTGTCATGCAGAATCCGTGTGTTTCACAGATAGAAAGTGTTCCGTGGCTGTGATAAGCTGGAAAAGGCTGCATGCGGGAAATGTTCTGGTATTCCTGAAGCCTCTTGTGGTCCAGGAGGGAGACAAACATCAGTTTTTGTGATCGATCAAGGTCTGTGTCTGGAAAATAATATTGTCGGTAGTGCGCTTTGCGCTGCACGCGCCCGTGGTGCGTTCAGGGGCCTTGTAAATTTCAGCTTCACTCCCGCTCAATGGAGTCACGGAACTCCTTTACCCGTGCCAGACAAAACTGTGCCACAACTTTACCCAGACATTCATTTTCCACCAAAAATCAGACGATGAGACGCTTTCCACTGGTAACATCTTCAAACCTGACACGCCGCTCCTCGGCACCTGTGTCCGTCACATAACGCAGAACCAGAGCGAGCTGCGAGCTGTCCAATCAAAGCTCGTGAAAATGATGACGTTTCCGTGGGCCATCTAGCTGGCCTAGCACGTGGTCTCCTCCAGATCTGATTGGTTGAAGCAACAGTTTGGTAGACAATTATTTTATGCTACAGGGCCCGCAGAACTGATTGTGAAGGCCTTCGGGCAGATTTCTTTGACCCTAGCAACAAATGGTGCTGCAATGTGATTGGTTAATGCTTAAATAGGAAAATACACGTCTGGAAGCAGCGCAACCAGGGAGACAGCAATGAAAGGACGAAGACAGAGCATTTGGAATTATAGAATACGTATTCACGGAAATAAATAATAATTAATATCAGTCTGTGATTCAGATATTTTTAGGCCAGCAGAGAAGGCCTTGCAGGCCCTGACAGCCCGCCACTGTTTGAACGTAATTTTCTCAACAGGTGCAGCCAGTGCTGTATGGGGTTTTATTTGTGCCAAAAATGTGTTTGTTTCCTCTATGTCTACTGAAGAAGTTTATTGAAGATTTGTTCATATCTATGTACTACTAAGCAAAATTTTCTCCATGTCCACACTTCTTTGATGATAGATTTGTATTTGCTTTGTGATGTTTCAGCTTACTTTATGTTTAATACTTTGCATTTGCTATGTTCGTTGGATCTGGTTGTCTGAAAAGTCCTTAGCAACAGTTGCTAGCGTCGTTAGCTCCTGTCTTTTGACAGGACATGCAGAAGATATTGCTTAGTAGTACATAGAGATGAACAAATGTTTAATAAACTTCTTCAGTAGACATACACAATGGATCATACACAGACTGTGGACGCAAAAACCTATTTTTGGCACAAATGGAGCCCCGTATGGCTCAGATTCAGCCAGACTCTGCCTTCAGTGGCCCTTTGGTAAATTGAGTTTGAGAACCCTGCCCTTAAGGGAAATCGAAGTAAAAAAAATAATTTAAGGATTTTCTTTTCTAAAAATTGAAGTAAAAAAAAATTTCTGGTTAGTGTTTGGTGCGCACCAGATACTAACCAAAAAAAAAACGTTTTTTTTAGAAACATTTATTCTTCTAGTTAGTAACTGGTGCGCAACTCTGGAGCCCCTAAAGGGA
>NC_050526.1:2765682-2769645 GCF_002922805.2 Oryzias melastigma
CCACCCTGTGGAAGCATAAACAAAGACACACATAAGCACAAAGCAAAATCACCAAAACCAACAAAGGAAAAACACCTAACCACAACAGATGCGCATTGGATAGTAAATAGAATTTTGTCTTTTTACTTCAACTTTTGAAAAAAAAATTTTCTTTAACACTTTTTTTTTTACTTCAATGTCCCTTTAGGGGCTCCGTATATTTCTGTCTCTAAGAAGAAATATGAATGAAATTGCACTAAATGTCTACTATTCTAATCTTGACACAAGCAGCTTAAACTAAGTCACTGTATTTTACTCGACGATTTCTTTCATGCTCTCTCAAACTCGTAACCTATTGGTTTATGAGTCCCAACACTCTATTAAACTGTAAGACAGAAAAGAACATTTGAGGAACCTTGGATGCCACGTCGACGCACTTTGACCGTGATTTGTCTGGACAGCACAGAGCAGGGACACACGGCAGATGAATTAGACCACATACAGGACGGTGCAGATGGCAAGCAGTGAAAGCACGTAGGTGTTGGAGCATGAATGATTTCCCGGCTAATACGGATATAATGATGGGACCATTACTGAGCTCCTGCGTGCTGTTGGCCGAGCGCAGGAAGAACTGCCCTGTTGGTCTGTGTCGTGACTCACATCAGGGAAAGAGGTAAAAAGCTCACATGAAATGGACAAAGCTTCCTGAAAAAAGGATATTAACTTTAGGGTTGAGAAATGAATAAAGTTGACGTCTAGTTGACCTAAATTCATGAGGAACAGACAAACAACCACACGTCTATCAATGTATCCCTAAAGTGTGTCATGATTTAATGTTTTTTTTTTTTACTTTTGTGAGGTTAAATACGGGAATTCATGACCTTAATCTAATCAATTCCTTTAATTATCCAATTTTTTTTTTTTGAAACACTTCCACTTCTTCCATTTTAATATATTTAACCTATTATGACCGTTTAAGCATACTTCTGAGCATTTCTTAAATTAAACCTGTCTGATAATTTCTGGTTGGTTAAGCAGCTGAGGGCCTCGTTAATCAATTTAATCTGTATTGGTGTTCATGGAATTAACAACAGGTGCACTTCAGTGGCAACAATATCTTCAAAACAAACTTTTGCTTCATCATCTGGACAAAAACAAGCAGTAAGAGGTGAACTTTCTCTCTGAACTGATCATTTATTTAACCTTTCTTTTGCCACTGCAATTAAGGTCACTGCCGGCTCATTAACATGTTACCGTGACAACGGGGTGCATTACCTGCCAAATAGTCAGACTTTTGTGTAAACATGATCACGAAATATTTGTGTGCAACTGAGGTTTTGTGTGTGCGTAAGAGATAATTCGTGCATAATTTTTAAAGATTTGCGTTTTTAATTAGTGCATGTGTAAATTCTATTTCTTTATTCTTTTTATTTTTATTAATAAAATGCACAAAACGTATTATATGAGTTACAAATCAAGAGTACACACGCACACAGTGTATTTTCTCTCCATAAAATACTTCTTAGTTCAATAATTTTATATTAATTAAAAAAAATATTTGTATGCTTTAAGTATCAAACTGAGGCAATAATTACATAAAAACTGCAGTTTATTTACAAGGAAGTTACGGTAACTTATAAGGAAAATTTGGTTGACTTTACAGGTTTTTAAAGTGATTATTATTACTGTAAATCAATGAACAAGTATTCTCTATAATGTAATTTGTAGTTTTACTGAATTTCTCTAGTAATCTCAGCTGCCGGAGATCAAAAGCATTTTTTTTTCTTAAAGTGTAAATTTACTATAAAAAAATTATTCCAACCTGCAGAGGGCACCTTGTTATAGTTCGCCTGGGGCCCCCAAACTGCTGAGTCCGCCCCTGTAGATGACCGCGGTTTCTGAGTCTTCCTCGGCTGAAGGAGGTCCGGATCAAAAGATCAGCTTCCTGATGAAACCACATCTCACAGTTTTTTGTTTTTAACACGACATACTTGATAACATTTTCACTTTCAGACTCTAAAAGTGGTACTCGTCTCCATCAACCGTCCCAAAAGATGCTCCCACAGACGTGACATTACACAAACACACACACACTGCATATCACTGCACTGTTGTCTCTGGCGTTTCAGTGATTTAGAGCAACATCCCTGGTTGCTACTAGCGTGAAGCTGTGATCTTCACATATATGACACCTCAGCTCAACAAGGTCTGCACAAACACACACACACGTGGATTGTGCACTGTCTCCTCTGTCATCACGTTCTCACTTCCTGATTTGAGCAGACAGAGAGCGGTCCTCTGGGAGGCCGACACTCTTCTTTCCTTCGCCTCCTCCCTCGTTCTGTTACTCTTTCCCCTTTTCTTGATCCTCTGGTGCCTCTCATGGGGATCCGGGGAGGGAAGGCTTGGGGTTAGACAGATGGAGGCAGGTGAAAAATTGCTGTACAGTCAGTCTCGGGTTCGCTCTTCTGGGAGTGGTGTGATGGAGAAAGAGAGGAAAAAGGGGAAAACAGTGAACCGTCTCAGAGGAGGCTTCTCTGAAGTCATGAGAAGAAGCTGGAAGTCCTGCCATCAACTTGGTTTGACGTTTTCCTCCCAAATATCCACAATTTATTTTATTATTAATTTGTTTTATTTAAAAAAAATCTTAAATATTCTTAATGTCAGAGATTAAAACCATTTTTTAAGTTGCAACAAATAAAATATGCATCCGATTTATTTATTTATTCATCTTTGCAATATAACTTGAAAGTAACAAATCGTAAATTAATACATACTAAAGAAAAGAAATAAAGAAATAAAAAATCTGCCTCAAAATGAGCTTAAATTTTTATAAAATAAAAAATATGTTTTTACCTAATAAACTCAACATCATTCCCATCTATTACTTTTTAGTACTTCCTAATATTTCCTGGTACTTTCAAATTGTTTGAAAAAGACAAAAGAACATTGAGGTAAAGCACTATCCCAGTAATAAATCAAACAGAAGAAAGAGAAAAACAATTAAAGGATTATTTTCTAATCAATAACTTTCCTTTTGTCATAAAAACACATCTAGATCACCAGTGGGCAACTTTTTCACTTGTGGGAAACTAAAGTTTCTAAAATTTGACAGAAGGACCGAAACAGAAGCAGATGTGTGAGTGTTTTAGTAATCCAACTCATAAAAGAAAATAATAACATAGAAACTGGATGAAAACATGCTTTAATTTAAGATATTTACTTTATAACAAACAATTTAGGAATTTTTATTTCAAAACTGTGGGTTTTGTTCTCATTTTAGTGCCAATTTCCCAGCTGGGTTTGATGTTCCTCAAGTTAGAGAAATGCTGCCTTCATGTGCTGCTGGAATGATCGGAAAAATGACTCGGAAAACACATGAACACTAGAAAAATAACACCACGTGTATGCAGAGGAACTTTCTGCAGCTAAATGAAAGTCCATTTATTTGTCATCTTTAACGAGACACCAGAATTACAGGAAAAATAAGACATTATTTAGGATTATCAATGTAATTTATTCCAGTAATTTATTCCAGATTAAATCGTGTAACAGGCCGCACCACTATAGGTTGCTGTTGGTAAATCTGAAAAGTAAAATTTGAACATCAACATTTTTGTTTGAAACAGGTCTCCTATATTTTCAAATGCATTTTTTTTTACTTTTTTAACTAAAGTATTTATAAGTTTTACATTTACAAACTAAATGTTTTGTTACCGAGCTATAGCAAGCTAAATGTTTAATTTTAAGATAAATATTTTTTTTATTATTATATATTTAGCAAACAAACTGGATATTTAATTTAATAAAATTAAGCATTTAGTTTGCAAATTAAATATTATCTGACCTAAAGATTTATTTTCCAAACTACATATTTAAGTCTCGTAACTAAATATTTATTTTTTTAGCTAAATATTTAGTTCTCTTATTAAATATTTAGTCAAAAACTAAAGATTTAGTTAAAATCTGAATATTTTTTTTTTT
>NC_050526.1:2769662-2772239 GCF_002922805.2 Oryzias melastigma
TATATATATATATATATATATATATATATATATATATATATATATATATATATATATATATATATATTAATATATTAGTTTTTAAATAAATATTTAGCTTTTTTCCTAAATATTCAGATCAAAGCTAATTATTTAGTTTTTATTTTATTTTTTTGACAAAACATTTAGCTCAATTCTAAATATTTAGTTTTTAAATAAATTTTCAGGTTTTTTTTAACTAAATATTTAGATCAAAGCTAATTATTTAGTTTTTAACTATTTTTTTTAAACATTTAGCTCGAAGCTAAATATTTAGTTTTAAGTAAATATTTAGTTAGTAAATGTAATATTTATAAATACATTAATTTAAAAGGTGAAAAAATACATTTGAAAACATGGTAAGTAACCAAAAATATTGATGTGAAAATTTTACTCTGCAGATTTACAAACAGAACCCCATACACCCCTGCTGTAGATATAGAGGGAGATGCTCACTAAGAAAAACTCTAAGAAATATTTAAAAAAAAAATTAATTGAAAAAGACTTCACTAAAAATGAACAATTAAAAAAATGTTATATCAAACTGTGAAAAAATATTGAAAGACGTGAAAAGTAAATTGTCATGATGAGATGTAAGATCCTTAAGATGACTAATTTCATACTAATGTGGTGACACATGACATGAACACATGCGTTGAGAACCTGGATGCGGTCTTCATGCTGATTTCTTCACTAGTGTTGTTTCTTTTTCACTCTCACTGCTCTCAACGGTCGTTTTAGGTCACTGAAAGGCTACCTATCCATCTACCTTTGTTTTAGCGCATCACATGCTGCTCTGCACCGAGCACTCACCCTCGTGCACGCTCACAAACAGGCTGTGGACTTGCTGGAAACGAGGATTTGTTTATGTGGATTTAGTGACCTGGCAAAGGTGGTCAATTAAAAGAAAAAAAAGATAGGATGTATGAAAAAAAGATATGGAGCGCAATGAGGCCTCAAGGTAAAGGACCAAAAATATTAGATCAAGGGTATAAATGATAGAAGAAGGACATTGATGCTGTTATGTTCAGGAAGCTGAGCTAAGACTCTAGTTTCATTCAAGAAAAAAACACAGCATAAAGAGATGATAGGCTGGGAAAGAAGCATATTTTAACTTTAACAGATTATTTCAGTCACACTAAGAGAACCTTGTGTTTTGTTATTGCTGCTTTTCATTCTAAATGAAAAAAACAAAAATATTAGTAGTTTTTTTCCCCATAATTTTCAATTTTTTTGACAGATATTTTGTCGAGGTGTGTTAACAGTAAATTTATGTAGATGCTGAGATTGAAAAGTTTATTATACTAATGCTAAAGAGTCATTTTGAATTTCTTTCTTTAATATGAAAACAAAACATGTTTTTTATATTCCTTTTTAATTTTTTTTATTCTTGAAAAAGTTAATGAGCACTTTTTTTTTGCAAAAAATGATGTGAATATGTCAGAACTAATCAATTTTTTACAACAGGTATGTAAGAAAACTATTTTTTAAATGCATGTTTGTTCGTTCTTATGAGTAAATACCATGACTTTGGTTTTCAGCTGCCCAAAATTCTTCATTTTACTGCATTTAAATATAATCTTTGACTGTTCCTGGGCAGAAATAATTAAAAAAAAAGGTTGTTGATCTTTGTGTTAGCCATGGGAGGATTAAAAACTAAGAAGGTTTTTACAATGTGTAACTAAAATGACTTTTTGTTTGAAAAATAAGAAAGAAAATTTTGAAAACTAAGATTCTACGCTTATATTTTGCCATCAACTAAGGAAAAACTTTGATTTTCTAAAAATATATGGACCTTATTAATGGTGTTAATAAATGACAAATGTTTAAAGAAGCTAAAAGAAAGTAAATCAATAAAATAACTCTGGAATTGTACAAATCTTTTTCCTTTTTTTCAGTTTTTGTTTTTGAACAAGACCAACAGCAAAGAACAAGCAAACAAACCAAAAAACCAACAAATAAAAAGAAACTATGTAATTAAGCCACAAACAATCACAGATGTAACAAGAATGTTCAGATGTTCAATTTTCAACATTTGATGCATGTTTGCGTACACAGAGAGAAAGGAAGACCCTGCTGATGCTCTGCAGACATCTGCAGACACGCCGTGGCTGAATGTGCCCAAAGGCAGAGCCAGGCTCCTGTCACCTTTCAGCTGGTACCAGCCGTGAATACTCTATTTTTGGCAGGACTATTATAATATAATTGAATTTGAGCTCATTCTGACAGAATGTTAATGCTTGTTTTTTAATGAAAACTTTCCCACATGATTTATTGCTATAATGTTCATTTTTTGCGTATTCTCTGTCAGAGTTTATAGCTGCAAACAAACCAAAATGAAAATAAAGAAACTGATTAGATGCACATTATTTATTTTATATCATATTAGAGAAAATGCTAAAACTTGATTAAATCTAAATATAACTTGAAAAGTTGCATTACCTGCAATAATGCTTGTGTGAATGCTTTTAGCTGAAAATTGTGACACACTTTAATTGATGAAGGGCTAAAGCTATTTGCAAAATGTTAAATTGGCTTAAAGACTGGAAATTTTGTTAA
>NC_050526.1:2772469-2774916 GCF_002922805.2 Oryzias melastigma
ATTGGACAAAAAAAAAAAAGAATACATTAGCATGTTGCTAATATATTAACTAAACTCCAAATAAGCATATAACACCTCAGTAAATAACTAATTAGCCATTAAAAAAGCTAGCACAATGCTTAACCCTTTAAGGCCTAAGCCTCAAAATGCCCACCTGGACTTTTCTGCTAATTTTGAAAGGTTCAGAGAATGTCCTACAAATGTGTGCTTTTGCCCCTTTTCCCAGAAGACATTGAATTTTCTATATAAATAATCATTTTAAAATTTATTTTAATTTCATAATAGTGTTAGACCAATTTAAATTGTAAAAAAACCACAAAATCGAAATGGGATTTTTTCTAAAACAGAAGCTAAACTCTAAATTAGCCTAAAAAACCCAGTAGATAACAAATTACCCAAAAACGTTAGCATTTTGCTAAAATATTAGCTAAACTCACAATAAGAATAAAGAATCTCAGAAGATAAGTAATTAGCCATAAACAACAGCTAACACATTGCTTAAATACTAGCTTAAACTCCAAAATAGCATAAGATTTCTCTAAACTAAATTACCCAAAAACGTTAGCATGTTGCTAAAATATTAGCTAAACTCCAAATAAGAATAAAAAACCTCATAAGATAACTAAATAGCCATGAACAAAAGTAAGCACATTGCTTAAATACTAGCTTAAACTCCAAGATAGCCTAAGAATTCTCTAAACTTAATTACCCAAAAACGTTAGCATGTTGCTAAAATATTAGCTCAACTTAAAATTAGCATAAAAAAATCTCAGAAGATAACTAATTAGCCATAAACAAAAGCTAGCACATTGCTTAAATACTAGCTTAAACTCTAAAATAGCCTAAGATTCTCTAAACTAAATTAGTCAAAAACGTTAGCATGTTGCTAAAATATTAGCTAAACTCCAAATAAGAATAAAAAACCTCAGAAGATAACTAATTAGCCATAAACAAAAGTAAGCACATTGCTTAAATACTATCTTAAACTCCAAAATAGCCTAAGATTCTCTAAACTAAATTAGTCAAAAACATTAGCATGTTGCTAAAATAGAAGCTAAACTATAAATTAGCCTAAAAAAACCCCAGTATATAACAAACGAGCCAAAAACATATTGCAAAAATATTAGGTAAACCCCACATTTTTTAAAAATTACTATAAAAGATGAAACCATATATTTAAAGGCTTGTTGCTAATCTACTTAAAATTTAGAAATTTAAAGACTTTCTCAATAATTTCCTATGGGGAAATTTTTCTTAATATTTCAAAAACTATAAAGTTTATGAATACCAAAAGTACAAGGAGTAATGTCCTGAACGAGCTGAACGTTTTGATACCGGGATTGAATGCTTTGAAGCTTTCGGACAATTAGATCTAAATTTTGTGCATCTTCACATCAGCCGTGTGTATTCAGTTATAGATCTTGTGCTGCAGTGTGAACATGTCACAGAGGATGCCACAGAAGGAAGAGCGAGATAAGAGCAGGCAGCTGCCTACCCAGGACGGCTGCAACAGATGCCAGGGGCGGGGCACAGACAGCATGGCACAAGTCGTCCTCAGACACCCCCTTCCTCCCCGTCTGCCCCCACAGGCCACGACAGGCGGCACGAGAGCCCCTCGGCCCAGTGGGTCGTGGATGGTTATCTGACAACTCCCCACCTGCATGACCTTTACCATGTTTGACTCCCTACAGGAGAAAATCACCTCATCACAAACAGCCCTACAGGAGACACGGCCACGCCGCGTGCTCGGGAGGACACACAAACACGCCGGCGTGCATGATGTTCACACACGTTGACGCAGATGTTGTTGGTTAGTTTAAGAATGTTGTAATTTAACCAGGTTGTACTAACAAGGTAAAGGCGTCACACGTTTAAATTTGACCATACACTGAAGTCAAAATGGATTTAAAAAATTATATATAGATGTCAGTTAGTGTGCAACATAAAAAATCAATACACATTAGATGAATGCATTTACTAAATTTACTAAATTTGTTTTATTAAATATAGTTTTGTCATTTCTGTTTAGATTTTTAGAGTGTCGATAACTGAATAAAAAGATTGTAAAAGGTTTATCCTAATGAGTGTGAATTTTTCTGTTAAAGTATAAAGTTTATAAATAAAAAATTAGATTCCACACTAATGTTGTCATGTTTATATTTGATAGTACATGAAAAAAGGGTAACAGTAAATCATACTGATAGAAAATGCCATGTTTGACTTCACTTTCTAGTATTCATAACTCAAGTAAATTTACTGCGGGAAGATTATGTAACTTGATGTGGTGAATTTTATTTTGAAAGGAACCTGCATGCCAAAAGTAAGAGAAATTAGAATTTTTATTTATAGAAAAATATAACACTGTTGTTATTTAACTATTGTAATGTTTATGTTAGACTTAATGGATGCAAAAATAGAAATAAAGAGTTTTTTGGGAAACATTGTAG
>NC_050526.1:2775100-2796467 GCF_002922805.2 Oryzias melastigma
GTAGCCTTAAATAAAAACATATTTATTAAAAAAAATGCACCAGTATTTGTGATTAAAACTATGAAAACCAAGAATTATTTTATAATGGAGTTAAAAATTAACAAAAACAGAAACTGTGATAATTGTGTGGATCTTTTTCCAGAATTTGTAAGTAAATTTACATGAATAAAATAAATGACACCACGTTTTATGTTGGTTCTGGCAGAAATTAAAACTTCTGATGTAACATTATTGAAGACTTTAATATTTTATATAAATATGTTTTGTATTGGTTTTACAATGTTAACAGCTCTTACAAAAAATAATTTTATATAGTAAATCTATGTATAATTCTGGCTAATTTCATATTCATAAATGCACATTTTAATAAAGAAAACTATTTAATCTTTTGCTTATTGAAATAAAAAATGTTATTTAATCTGTAAATGTCTCTTCAGGACCCTTGAGCTGTCAAGACTTTAAATATTTTGGAGTTTTTTTTGGCTTGTGGATCTATAATTTAAGAAAAAAAAATCTTTTTGTGTGTGTGTGGTTTTTTTTTTACAACAGAGTATGAAGGCTACAAAAAGATAAAATACATATTATGAAATTAGAAGCTGTAAACTTAAAAATTTTAATTCAGAAAATTTTTTTTTTCTTAAATGTGTGAATTTTCTTGTAGATTTACAAGATTTAAAGTAATAAATGTATGATTCTAAAACATATATTTATGAGAAAAAACAGTCATAAATATACAACTTTTTTCTTTTAAATTTGCAACACTTTAAGTTGTAATTTACATTTTTTGTAAAGTCCATTGTAGTTTTATTTATTTTGTATTATATTTTTACATATTTTATTTTTAATATTCTTGAAGATGTATGCTTCTATTAATTTCTGTAAAGCCTCCTGCAATTGATATTTGCTCATTTTAAATGTGAATGTATGTCTGAAAATTTACAATAGAAAAAAAATAAAGAAAACTGTTGTTTAAATCATTTTTTTAATCAGTTTTGAGTGTTTTCTCCTGGGTTCCAAAAGCTCAGATATGGTGTGACGTCATCAACGTTCGACGGCTCAATGACGAAATCAAACGTAGACAGGTGGTGAACCAACAGTGGTGCTAATGCTGTTAGCTAACGTAGGTAGTTTGCTTTTACTTAATTAGTACTTTATACCTCAAAGTGAAATTGAAATTATGGTTGTTTTATACCATTTGTTGAAATTTAATATACTTAATTATTCTTTTTGTTCATATCGTTCAGCATTTGTCAGTTTTGTCGGAGCTAGCAGCGCGTTGCTCTGTCGTTTTTTCGTTTTTTAGTTTGGTCTTTCAAACAAACAAACCCTGTATATTAAAACGCGTTTCTGTTTCCAGGTTACTGCTTCAGAAAAGGCTGCTCTTTCCTGGAAATTGTTATTCATCGATGAATCCGCTAATTAGACGCCGACTACCCCTGTCAGTAGAGAGTTTTCTGACTAACTTTGATCCAAAGGAGGAATGGACTGATCCAGAATCCGACACAACAACCAGAGATGGGATTCTCCTCCCGTCTAGAAGTTCTGCGTCCAACTCAGAGGAGTTCCTCTCTCCAGCCAAGACCTGCAACGAGGAAGCTCAGAATAACTCAGCAGCAGCAGCAGCAGCATGCACGTTCTGTAAATGTAACCCTTCCCGTTACACCTGTCCTCGGTGTAACCTCCAGTACTGTGGGTTATCGTGCTATCAGAGCCGGGAGCACGCTGGCTGTTCAGAGGAGTTTTACAAGGAGTCTGTTCTTCAGGAGCTGAAGGAAATGGGAAAGACAGAAAGTGAGGGGAAAAGGAGGATGCAGGAGATTTTGTTGGGACTTCAACAAAAGGGAGAAGTGACAGAAGGAGGGATGGAACAAGTGTTAAAGGAAGTGGGTGTTGTGAAAGACAAATCTGAGGAGGAAAAAGTGCAGGTTGTTGCGCTTTTGTCCAGGTTAGCCCAACTCCAGCAGTCTGAGGGGGAGAGTTCTACAGAGATCGAAGCCATTCTGAGAAAACTGGAGGAAATCGGAGGAGCAGATCCAACGTCTGGAGACGAGGATGCAGAGGAGGAGGTGGACCTTGCGGAACGAATGAAAGGGCTGGATATTGATAAACTGTCAGAAGACGAGCTGTGGGACCTTCTCAACAGTAAAGAGAGAGAATCATTTATGGGTCTAATGAAGAGTGGAGGGCTTGGGGAGCTGGTTCCTCCGTGGAAGCCCTGGTGGGAGGAGCATGAAGAGGAGCAGAAAACACTGGTGGAGGAGCTTCAAGGAGAACAGGGCAAACTGGAGAGAGAAACTACAAATCAGGAGGACAAAAATAACAAAAATAAAACATCTCAAGTAGACGAACAATCAAGTAAATTGACTTCAAAGGTGAAAAATAAAGGCAGAACCAAAAAGGAGATATGTCAAAGTGGAAGAAGTTCAGCTGTTTCTGGAGTTCCTTCAGTTTCTGCAAAAATTCCAAAGTTAATTTCCTTGTGTGCAAATCCATCTCCTTTAGTCTGCAACAGTGTAGTGAATACCCTTTATAGCTACGCCTTTACTCTTCGTCTGTTTAATGGAGACACAGATTCACTGATTTTAGAGATCTGTGAGACGATCCTTGCTCTCTCTGAAGCCCTCCACTCAAGTAAAGTGTTCAACTCCGTCCAAGAGGCCATAGACTGCGTTCAACCTCTCATTTTAGGAGGAGGCTATCTTGACAAAGAGGATCTTCTAGCTCCAGCGAGGGCAGTGGAAGCGGTCGCTCATATCATGACCGGCAAGAACCGACAGGATTCAACCGGATACTGTCTGTCTGCTTTAAGCCAGCTTCGCACAATGTTTTCAGACACCAGAAAAACTCTGTCCAAAGAGGGAGACGATGCTGCGAAGAGGCAGAAGTTCTTTCAAGCTAGTAAAAAGTGTGAGTTCTATCAAGCCTGGGTGGTGGAAAACGAAGATCGGATTCAAAGGCTGGCCGCTGAGTTGTGGCGTGAACACAGTAGAAGAGAGAGTTTAAGAAACGGTATGGACAAAGCAAAGACTTTAGTTGAAGAAAATCTGAAGAAAGAAAAGAAAAAGAAAGTGAACAAAGATCTGATTAAGGAATTGAACTGATGTATTCTTTGTTTAATGTGTGGATTTTAAGATATTTTTTGTAATAAAGTTTACAGAAAATTAAATATTTGTGGCTACATGTTGAATCCATAAACACATTTTTCATTTTTAATAAATTCACAAGTTAAATCTAATATGTTAAAAATGTCAAAGTTTCTAAAAAATTTAAAAAAACAAAATATTTGTAATATAACTATAAAAAGCTTTCAAAACATTAATATATGATATTTAGTGTCCACAATTCTAGACATCGTAAAGTAAAAGTGAACAGTAACATTTTATTAACGGATAATAAACAAAACATTTAAAAAGAAAAAAAATCGAATTTGTTTTACCATTTTTTTTACTTTATTGACTAATATTACATGCTAAACATTATAAACTTTTATACATATCATAAACCTCATTCTGAGTGCAAACACAAGATGAAAGCACATTTTTAAAATAAACTTAATTGTAAATGTCAGTGTCAGTACCAAACACTGCAAAATAGCTAATAATATACATTGTACATCTATACAATCAGGATAAAAAGATGCCTGGGGTAGAAAAAAAAATACCAAAAAAAACGTCATAAGTCAGTAAATAAAGTAGGATGAAAAAATTGTAGGTTGCACATTTCAAATTATTTTATACTGAAAAAAATGTTTTGTTATTTCACAGCCTTTTGGTTTTTTGAAAATATGATTGATTCAACATATAGTTTGGCCTCCACCATAAATAAATAAAACTTGCTGAGAGCACATTTTGTAGAACAGGAAGTCTCACAACAGAAGCTCTCGCGATACTTCCCCTCTCACGTGGTGCGGATCTTCCTCTACGCCGCGACAGAAAACATGGCAGCGCTCTTGAGATCAGCCCGGTTACTTAAGATTTCGCCTTCGGGTTTCCTCCAGATCACAGGGACCAAAAGAAATGGAGCTCTCAGCCGTCTCTACAGCGGAGCGGTCGCTAGCAGGAGAACGGGAGTTTGTTCCCGCCAGTTTAAGCCCGTTTCGGACAGGTACGCAGCATCACGTTAGCGGTTGTAGCGTCCATCCACGCGAGAAGCAGGAATGTCATTGAGGCTCAATGACAGCCAAATACAAAAACCGCCTGCTTTTGTTAATGTGGTGATGTCTGGAGCACAGGGAAGTAAAAACACATTAGCTAGTCTGTTAGCATAACATAAACATGGCTTCCACTGTTGTTTAGGCAGGGTGACGAGACGTTGTGTAACTTACCATGCGTTTAGTAAACACATTATTAAATTGTTATTATCCTAATTTAGTGTTTAAACATAACGTAAGTTCAACTAAAAGTGATTTTATAGTGTTTTTATTGGGTCCATGTTATGTAGCACCTTGTAGCATGCTAGTTTTTTTTTTCTCAATTTTGAGTAATTTAAAGAAGCTAATTTATGATTTTTATTGGCTAGCTAGCTTAAAAATGAAAAATATTGACCAAATAATGCCATTATACTCTATATTAGGCTTTGTTTGACATTTTTGCTCCCTTCAAGGTCATAACCTATGTGTAAAAGGACACCTCTAACCTGCCAAACAACTGATGTAACACGTGCAGCTGTTCAGATGTTTGCTAGCATCCTGAAATATTAGCATTAACACATCTGCTGTAATGTCTTTGCATCTGCAGTTTCTCCTGGCCTCATTCAGCAGTGTGCGTGCGCAGCTACGCTGTGGCCACAGAGCAGAAGGACGAAGCCAGCATCGCAGTCAAGTCCAAGCAAGCCCAGCAGTTCGACTGGGCCCTGACCAAACTGGAAAGCTCCGTGAGGAGGACCGGTCGCGTCACCAAGACTCAGCTGCTCCGCATCTTCCATGACATCTGCAGGACAGGTTGGTAGACCAGACAGAGACATGCAGATGAAGTTAATCACACTTATTGGTTGTTTTACTCTCTATTTATTCAGGTTACCCCAGTGGAAATCAGGCTCTGCTGCTGCTGCGCAGCTGTGGGTCTCTGCTGCCTGAGATGCCTTTGGCGGAGCGCTCTGAGCTGGCACACCGTGTGTGGGAGAAGCTACAGGAGCTGGGTACGAAAGAAAGTCCTAGAAGTCTTTATTGCTGTTTATTTCTGTTTAAACATCGGAGACAGTTTGAACATAGTTTTTTCATGAAGATGGAATTGTTGGTGTGTCATTCAGTTCATTTAAAGTGAACCAGAATTCAGAACTGGACCAAAACAGCCACCGTAGCTATTGTAACTATCCTTACAAATACTGCAAAATATTGGAGTTCCATTATTGTTTCTCTCGTTGCTTTGCCCCGCCTCCGGGAATCCTGGCCAGTGACTGAAGAGATATTTAGTCGTGGTTTTGTTTACAAGCTTTGATTCAAAACATACATTTCCCGTTTAAATACAGACCAAACGCAAAGTTCATAATGAAATTAAGCACTCTCGGTCCGGACCAACAGACTTTTCCAGTGTGAATACACCTTTAATAAACTGGGTCAAACGGTGAATGATTTTATCTTAAGTCACTCTGACAATAGCTTTTTTTTTTACCTGGCTCATTGAAGATTGTCGTCTACAGGTGCACAGTATGATGTTAGCCACTACAACGCCTTGCTAAAGGTTTACCTGCAGAATGAATTCAAATTCTCTCCCACTGACTTCCTCGCCAAGATGGAAGCAGCGAACGTGCTGCCGAACAGAGTGAGTACAACTGCAGAAACTTGGATTTTAGATCATTGTGTGAATGCTTTGTAAATATTCACACTATAGTAATAATGTTTCTCTTATTATTTATTTTTCTTTTTTTAGCATGAGAAACTCAATCACACTTTCAGCAATTTCTGCAAATATTGGTATCAAAACGTTCAGGACATAATCGCTTGAATTTTTGGGATTCAAAAACTACGGTTTTTACAATTTACTGCAATTGATGCAAATAAAACATTCATCATGTTCAGGAAATTCATGTTTGTACTTTTGGTATCGTTAAATTTCATGCAAATTTTGAAAGTTTTACACAATTTTTTTACCACAAATTTTTTTTTTTTTTTTTACAATTTTGCGCAATTTCGCCTTTTTTCCCCCATGCAATTGTTCGCATTTTTTTGCGCACTTTAAAACCTATGCATTATTGGTATCAAAAGGTTCAGCATGTCAAGGACATCAATGCTACTGAGGATTTTAAGGTTAATTTTGAATTTAGCTAATATTTTAGTAAGATGCTAACGTTTTTGCATAATTTAGCATCTAATTAGTTTTTTGTGGCTAATTCTGAGTTAAGCTAATATTTTAGCAGTATACTAATGTTTTTGGATTATTTACCATCTACTTAGGTTTTTTGAGCTAATTCAGAGTTAAGCTAGTATTTTAGCAGCTTGCTAGCTTTTTTGGCTAATTTTTCACCTACTAAGGATTTGTGGACTTTTTTGGAGGTAAGCTAACGTTTGAGCAAAATGTTTACTTTTTTGGCTAATTCTGCATTTACTGTGGGTTTTTTGGGCGAATTATGAGTTAAGCTAGTGTTTTAGCAGCGTGCTAGCTTTTTTTTTGGCTAATCTGGCATTAATTGAGTTCTTTTTGGGCTAATTCAAAGTTAAGCTAGTAATTTAGCAACGTGCTAGCTTTTTGGCTAATTTGGCACCCACTTAGGATTTTGGGGCTTTTTTGGAGGTAAGCTAACATTTGAGCTAAATGCTTACTTTTTTTTCATCTACTGAGGGTTTTGGGCTAATTCTAAGCTCACACTTTTACACATATTTAAATTTTTCAAGAAATTCTTTACATTTTTTGTGCACTTAATGCAATATCTGCAAAGAAGCCCTTTAGCAAATTTAGGAGTAAGAAAATAGCTTTAGCATTTTCAGCAAATCCTTTCAGCAATTACAGCAAATTTCTTCAACATCTTCAGCAAAAAGCATTCACACTAACATTATCACAGGTAAATCAACTTTTCCAGTTTTAATTGGGTTCATGTTATTTAGCATCTTGTATGCTAGTTTTTCAATTTTGAGTAACTTAATGAAGCTAATTACTGCTTTTAATAGCTTAAAATAGATTCAAATCGTCTAATTATGGCTCTTTTCTAAATCTTTAATTTAATTTTTTAAAAGTTTCCTATTTTGTGCTCGTGGTGTTCACAGGTTACCTATCAGAGACTGATTGCAGCCTACTGCCAAAACGGAGATATTGAGGGAGCCAGGTAAGCTAACTTCCTGTTAGTTTGTCAAAATAAAAGCTTTCCATCCCAAAACATTATTGATACTGTATGTGAATCTTATGCTACCTCATTTCATATCACATATTTTTTCTGATGTACCCTTAAAGTCATATATTGGCAAATCTTTTGTTTAAAAGGCTATTTTTTTTATTTGAATGCTTTCATAGCACCATCCTGGGTTTCATGAAAAGCAAAGATCTCCCCATCACTGAAGCGGTGTTCAGTTCTCTGGTGACGGGGCATGCTCGCGCCGGGTGAGTGGCTTTTTAACACAAGTGCTGGCCTGGAAGTGAGCTCGAATATTAAACTTGTGACTGTCTTTACCTTTGAAGTGACATGGAAAGTGCAAAGAACATCCTGGCTGTGATGCGGGGAGCCGGGATCGATCCCACCCCCGACACTTACGTGTCGCTGCTGAACGCGTATGCTGAGAAGGGAGACGTGGACGGTTTGAAAACGGTGGGTGTTGGAAAATGCGCTTCTAGTGTTAATCCTCCATATGCCTCATTTTGTTGTTTTGTTCTTTCTTTCTGGTTCAGACGCTGGAGGCAGCAGAGAGCGCAGACTGCAGTCTGATGGACAGAGACATCATGCAGGTCATCTTCACTCTGGCCAAAGCTGGATACCAGCCGCTCATTCCAGACATGATCGAACGTCTACGACATGAGAGAGGTTATGTGCCAGGTAAGCTTGCACTGTTTTTAGCATTTACCAAAGTAAGAAAAAAAAAATTGGTGAGACAAATTTAAATAAATGTTATTCTACTGTAGTTTTGGAGTAAAACGCATGCTTCTCTTTAACTTTTTTTTAGGGTGTTTTGAGGTTTGGCTAATATTTACATGCTAACTGTTTTGGCTAATTTCAATTTTTCTTTTTTTCCGTTTTTTAGGATATCTTGAAGTTTAGCTATTTTTTTCAGCTACATGCTAGCAGTTTTGGCTAACCTAAGTTTTTCTTTTATTGTAGTTTGTAGGCTAAATTTGCATTTAGCTAATATTTTAGCTGGCTATCAGCTTTAGCGTTTTCAGCTATCATTTTTATCATTTTCAGCTGTTAGCACTAGCATCTTCGGCGACCAAATTCAGCTTACAGCATTCACGCTAGCATTATCGCAGTTAATGCTACATATTTAGTTCCTAATTATGGTAAACATTTATTGTTTTAAAGTATTAAAAATGAAGTTTAAGAGTGTTCAATAAATGTTTATCCTGTTCGGTCGCGACTTAAGGTGTGTTTTGGATTTTGGCCCCTTGTTCTAATGAGTTTCACAACCCTAGGGTAAAATATACCTTTTTTTCCAGGTATTAATAATAATTAATGGACTGTATTAAATCATTGGTCAATATTAAGTTAAAAAATATACATATATTTTTGTCTAAAGAACTTGAAACAACACAGCATTATTTGGTTTAATTATTTCCATGATTGGGTAAATCCACGTCTAAATTTAACTTTTTTTCCACCTTTGATTGTGCACAGCTCAATTTAAAGACTCCGCCTCCACATTTCAATGGAGTTCCAATCTGGACTTTAGGAAAAAAAAAAACCTTCCAGAACAAACGGTATCTTCATTCGAAGCCTTTTTTCTAACTTTGAAAATTCTCATTACGTCTGTGAATCTTTGGGGGATAACTTGGATTCTTTCTTTTCTCGTTTTTTTTGTTTTTTTGTGTTAAAAATAAAAAAAAGGAAAAAAATAAAATCAAGTTTTAGTCGTAAAGCAAGATGATTTTCCTTTTTTGTTTCCGAAATTCTTTCTTTAAAGACCCACTCCAGTGAAAATTGTCTTTTTTGTGTTTTTAAACATATTCTTGTTGCATTTTTGTCACATTAGAAGACCTATATAAAATAATTTACTATTTCCTATACTGACCTTTTCTTAATTCAAATTACATTGCATCAGAAAACCAGATGCTTGAAAATTCTCAGACTAATGACTCAGCTACTAAAATGGGCGTGGCCAAAGTCTCCCTTCCCCCGGTGCGCGCACCCTGCCCCTGTTCAGGCTTAGTTAAGCGAGACATGATGAGCTTTCAACACTCGTTATAGTAAATCAGCTCAAAACTGTACGACTGGATTGAAAATATTGTTTATGGGTAATTTTTCATCACTAATGTTAGCTTGAGGCCGTCAGCTCGCATGTGTTGGGAGGGGCGGCGGGGTTGCTCCGTGCCAACTTTCCTAAACACAACTCAGAATAGTATTTCTAAATATAAAATATATAGTTGGAGTGAGACTTTGGTTAGTTTGTAAAAATTAAATGGCTTTTTTTTTCCCCGCATGAAAACTCTTTTAAATGCAATGCATTGTCACTGTTTTTTGCAGACTTCTGTGAAGTTTTAAGTGCTCTTGAGTTTGTAATTGTAGATTCGGACAGGATTATAAAATGGCAAATTCACTATATGATGAAGTCATGAGTAGTGAAGGAATTCAGACACAACCGAAGTGTAACATTTCAAGTGTGCGTGGTGGAGTTGTAAAAACTGTTTTCCCAGCACTGACGTTTGGATTTCTTCTCCCTCCAGATGCCATGAACTTGTGTCTGAGCCTCATCACTCAGGGCCAGGAGGACACAGCCTTCAGCATCCTAAAGACGTTCCCGTCACTGGTGTCCGACAACAACGAGTCCTCCAACCTGGGCAACTTCTTCCTCAGACACTGCGTCAACGTGGACACTGTAGGTGTTAGAAAGGTTCTCCAAAGCCTTTGTAGAGTACTTAAGAGATGGGGAAGGTGATAGCTGTCATTTTAATGGTGTGTTTGCGCTGCAGTCACTGGAGAAGGTCGCCCACTACTGCAAAGAGCTGCAGGACTTGAATCTGCATTCCGCGCCGCTCACATTTGTCCTGTCCTGCTCCCTGGAAGCCAAAAAGATTGGTAAGATTTGTTTCTAATAGCCTTTAAATTGTGAAGTTATGACCGAACATTATCAGAATACGAGTACTTCATGTGAATAATTATGTTTTTTTGTTTTTTAGGTACATCTTTAGAGCTGATGAGGCTACTTAAGGAGCAGAACTTACCCATAAGGCCTCATTACTTCTGGCCTCTTCTCACTCAGCCTGTGAAGGAGAACGATGTAGCAGGTAAGAACACGAACTCGCGTACGGTGGGAGAATTAATTTATTTAAGGATTTTTTAAAAATCCTTATGCTACATTCACAACGGGCGTGATTTGCTTAGAAGATGTTGGCTGAGGTTAACCAATCAGGAACTCAGCTTTGGATACTTGATGTTTTCAGTGACTCTATCAGTGGATAGGAGAAAAAAATCCAATATGGCTGCTTCATGCGGGGGTTTTCCTCCTGAACTTCCATTCATTTTCTTAACCTGCTGGGGTCCCGGGTTCCACCAATCGGAGGAAAATTGTCAGCTCACTTTGGTTTTCTCCCTAAATGGCAAAAGTTTGGAGCAGGAAACCAGAAGCTTTTCTTTGTGCCTCCGGTTCTTTGCTTACAGTGATCAATGCTTGTGCTCAGTGTTTACTTGGGATTTTTCATGAATCCTGGAGGGTTTGCTGGACAAAAGCAGGACTTTTTCCAGGTTTATTCAGCTTTTATTAAAAAAAATAAAATCTATGTTTGCTCACTGGTACTAGAAGCAATTTGTTTCAGCATGAAGAGCTTAGAAATGATTGATCTCTTTAGTTCTGTGAAGGCTAACGTTTTTGGCTAATTTGATTTACTGAGGAATTTGAGGCTATTTTGGAGTTTAGCTAGTAATTAAGCAACATGCCAGCTTTGTTTTTGGCTCATTTGTTATTTATTGAGGCTTTTTTTAATGCTAATATGGAGTCTAGCTAATATTTTAGCAACATGCTAGGGGTTTCGCCTAATTTGTCATCTCCTGAAGTTTTATAGGCTAATTTAGAGTTTAGCTTCTGTTCTGGCAACAGGCTAATACTTTTGAGTAATTTAGTTCACTGAAGTTTTTTAGGCTATTTTAGAGTTTAGCTAGTACTTAAGCAACAAGCGAGTTTTTTGTGTGGCAAATTACGAGTTCAGCTAATATTTTAGCTACATGCTAACGTTTTGGCTAATTTGTCATGTACTGATGTTTTATACACAAATTACAAGTTTAGCTAATATTTTAGCTACATGTTAGAGGTTTCAGCTAATTTGTCATCTACTGAGATTTTATGGGCTAATTTAGAATTTAGCTTCTGTTCTGACAACAGGCTAACGTTTTTGAGTAATTTAGTTCACTGAAAATATTTTGCCTATTTTGGAGTTTAGCTAGTACTTAAGCAACAAGCGAGTTTTTTTTTTATGTTAATTCGGAGTTTAGCTAAAATTTAAGCAACATGCTAATATTTTTGCCTAATTTAATATCTACTGGGACTTTTAGGCTTATTTAAAGTTGAGCTTCTATTTTAGCAACAGGCTAACATTTTTGACTAATTTAGTTAACGGAGGAATTTAAGGCTTTTTTGTAATTTTTGCTAGTATTTAGCTAATATTTTAGCTACATGCTAACGTTTTGGCTAATTTGTTATCTACTGAGGTTTTATAGGCAAATTACGACTTTAGCTAATATTTTAGCTACACGCTAACGTTTTGGCTAATTTGTTAACTATTGAGGTTTTTTATGCTAATTATGAGTTTAGCTAATATTTAAGCAACATGCTAATGTTTTTGCCTAATTTTATATCTACTGGGATTTTTAGGCTTATTTAGAGTTAAGCTTCTATTTTAGCAACAGGCTAACATTTTTTGACTAATTTAGTTAATTGAGGAATTTTAGGCTTTTTTGGAGTTTAGCTATTATTTAAGCAACGAGCTAGCTTTTTTGGCAAATTTGGAATCTACTAACGTTTTTTTGGGCTAATTTGGAGTTTAGCTAATATTTTAGCAACATGCTAACGTTTTGGCTAATTTGTTATCCACTGAGGTTTTTTTATGCTAATTATTAGTTCAGCTAATATTTTAGCGACTTGCTAGTGTTTTTCCCTCATTTGATATCTACTGGGAGGTTTGTGGTTATTTAAAGTTAAAGCTTCTGTTTTAGCAACATGCTAACATTTTTGACTAATTTAGTTAACTGAGGAATTTTAGGCTATTTTGGAGTTTAGCTAGTATTTAAGCAACACATTTCATGATTTTGCAAAGTTGGCATGTATTAGGGATTTCTTTAAGCAATTTTACTACAAATTTCTTTAGAAATTCAGAAATTTAGGTCAACTTCAGAGCTCTTTCATAGTTCTTTAATGAAATTTCCAGTCTTTTAGCAAATTTATCATTCGGCAATAGCTTTTACATTTTCAACAAATCCCTTCATCAATTAAAGTCAACTGCGTCACCATTTTCAGTTAAAAGCTTCATCATCTTCAGCGGCTACTTTCAGTAAAAAGGATTCATAATAGCATTATCGCAGGTAATGCAACTTCTCTAGTTTAACTGGCAGTTTTGATGTTCCTTCAACCAAGTTTGGGTCTCCATCCTGCTTTACTGAAGCCAAGTTGGGGTTGTCTGTCTCGTGATGAAACTCAAGCGCATGGTTTAGTTAGGTCTGCCGCCTTCACTGCAGCACAACTGCGATGCAATTCCTGCTCTGCTGAGTATGCGTGAAGAGAATGTGTTTCATCTTGAATACTTCTGTACTTTGCTTCTTATCTCCTTGAAGGACATAACTCGTATAAGTGGAATACATCTCAAAACGGAGCTTTTAGCCGAATCCCTGATGGCGACTACAGCTATGGAGACCCAACAGAGAATAAAACACACCTATTAGCTGTCTGTGCGTCCAGACTGAAATGAAGCAGTTTTTATGGGTGAGCATGATATTAGCAAGTTTTTTTTTTTTAGGTGTAGAGGGGATTATGACATCCCCTTTACCAGAAAGAGCTTTTAAAGGAGAGTTTCACTCAAATATTAATAACCTATAGAGTGGTCCAACTGGGACAGATTTCATTGCGCCAGGGCAGGGGAGGCCAAAAGGCTCTGATCCCGGCGAGGGAGGGAAGGAGCGAGTCGGAGCCGGAGGAAGTGAAACGGACACACTCGCACAACCGCTCACAAATGTGCACTCGGTGCATCTCAGGAGAGCTCTTGGAATAGATCTCAAAATTCAAAAGACAACTTCCCATTTTCTGCAGCCCAAAGAGGCGCGTTGACTTTCAGAAAGTGCCCTCAGTCATAAAGTTCATACTCCGTCTCTACTTGATCTTTGTAGTTTTAGACTCCTGGTTGGTTGACCTTCGGAGACCAGTGGTATCCATGAAGAAAATGTTTTACGGAGTATAAGTCCCATGAGCCAAAAATGCACAATTAAAAAAAAAAACGTATATAAGTCACTCTTGAGTATTGAGACTGCAAAAATCATTTGACCTGAATGGAGTGAGCTTCATTTGGGTCAAATCCAGAACCTTGTGTTTGGTCTGTAATCAGACACGCGTCAAGCAGACTTTGAGATGGGTCGAGAGTCACGGACAAGGGTCCATTTGGGTGTATTCAGACTTAAAAGTTGTTATAGGTTATCGGGGGAAACAAATTGTGCTTCATTTTAAGCGAACTGAACGATGTGTTCTGGACCGAGTCCGCTGAACTTGGTCTGGATCGAGTCCTAAACCTTGCATTTGGTCTGTATTCAGACTGGGGTCTACCAGAGATTTCTGCTTCAGACCAAACTTTGTAAAAAAAACACGTGACTAAAGATCTCTTGGAAACGAACCAAGACCACCTCGAAAGATGGGTCAGAGATCTGTTCCTGGTCTGGTATTAGGATTTCATTTTTTTTAAGGGCTATTTTTGAGTTTTACTTTGGATTTTGGCCCCTGGCCAAATTGGCCAAACTATGAAAAAACGACGACTTATACTCCAAAAAAATAAAGTATTAGCTTTTGATCTGATTCTGTTAATGCCTTTTTTCAGTGAAAAACTGATTTTTTTTTTTTTAAATAAAAAGCATTTTCAACCTGATGATCCTGCAGAGAGAGACACAAACTTTTGCCCAAAGAAGCGAAGCGTCTTCATGAATGGATGACCTGGTGACCGCTGCCTCATGAACCCTGAAGCCGTATGGATGAACATGCAGGCCTGAGGCTCAGGGGTCAGGGGGCATCTCTGCTCCAGTGGGTTTTAACCCAACCGTTTGTCAAACTTAACTTTTTTCTGGGTCGAGGTCTTTTTCTTTTAAACGATCTTAGTAAATGTTTTAAATTACATTTAGCCATATTTACCCACTTTTATTTTCCTTTACCTCTTTTTTTTAATTTAGCTAGTGTTGAATTTTTAACAAATCAGCCCGGCTTAGTGGGTTAAAGCACCTGAAGTGTTTCCACTCTGTGAATGTTTACTGGTTTGGATTTTAAGATCTTTATTGACGCTGATCCTCTGCGGTTCTCTTTAATAAAGTAAGTTTCTTTTTCTGTCATCTAATTGACAGAGTTTGAGCCGACTCTGAGGTTGAGACACTTTTGAACGATATCAATGTCTTGGCAGCTTGAGGGATTAGACATACAATAAATGGGGGGTGTCAAACTCAATCGCACCCAAATCCAAAACACACCTTAGGTCGCGGGCCGAACAGGATAAACATTTATTGAACACTATAAAACAAAAATGATAAAACTTTAAAATAACTTTTTAACATAATTATGAACTAGATATATTGCATACCCTGTGATAATGCTAGTGTGAATGCTGTAAGCTGAATTTAGCCATTGAAGATGCGGAAATTGACAGCCAAAAACACTGAAGCTGATAGCCAGCTAAAATATTAGCTAAATGCCAAATTAGCCTAATAAAACCTAAAAAAATAGGTTAGCCAAAACAGCTAGTATGTTGCTGAAATATTACCTAAATGTCAAAATAGCCTAAAAAACAAACAAAAAAGAGTCCAAATGAGCCAGAACAGCTATTATGTAGATGAAATATTTGCTAAAGTCCAAAATAACCTAAAAAATGAAAAAACTGAAATTAGCCAAAATAGCTAGCATGTAGCTGAAAAATTAGCTAAACTCAAAAACAGCCCAAAAACTGAAAAAAAGCTTAAATTAGCCAAAATAGCTAGCATGTAGCAGAAATATTAGCTAAACTAAAAAAATAACCTAAAAAACTTCAAAATATCTTAAAAAACAAAAAAGAAGACCAAATTAGCCATAACAGCTAGCATGTAGCTGAAATATTAGCTAAACTCCAAAATAGCCGAAAAAAACGAAAAAGCTTAAATTAGCCAAATCAGCTAGCATGTAGCTAAAATATTAGCTAAATTCCAAAATGCCCCCAATAAAATCTCAGTAAATGCCAAAATAGTCCAAAAAGCTAGCAGAATGCCAATTTTTAAAACCAACTTTTTAGCATAATTTTGAATAATAAAAAGGCAGGAATATTATTCCAGAATAAACCAATTTAAACCTTCAATAACTGTCGTTATTTTACCCTTCATAAAAATATGTTTTGTCAAAATTATCATCGGGTCATTATTAACATTAAAATAAAATGATCTGGAGGGCCGGATATGATTACCCGGAGGGCCGGACCCGGCCCCCGGCCTTTTCTTTGACACGTTCATTAAAGTATGCACAACCACTCATATAGGAGCAAACTGCACCGAGCCGGATCTATTTAGGCATCACACGACGGATGAAGGAAGAACGAGGGAAGGTGGAGAAACTTCTCTTCTCACACTCGCTTGTTTTTGTCGGTGTTGGCCTCAGCCCCCCCATAAATGATGCATGTCCTCCCCGTCTCCCTCCCTTCCATTGGCTGCAGGAGGCGGCGGGAGGTATCCACATTTCCGTGTTTGTGCGGGGAGCGGGCTTTGGGGGGGCCGGAGCAGGTGATGTGACTGATGCAGAGTGACTGGATTTCATGTAAATGCGAGCGCTCTGAGGGAATTCACTTTGGATTACGCGCCCCACTGTGCACGGCCAATGAAATATTAAGCGCCGTGTCACTTTTTGTCCACAGGTGTCACTAGCGGGCAGAGAGGACGGAGCCGCGGAATTGCAGGGGGAGCTAACGTGGGGGGTGTTGAGGGTTGGAAGAAGGATCTGAGGAGAAGGGAGGGGGAATCTCTTTACATTTTGATGAGGTGTGGATTTGGCGGGTTCAGCAGAAGCATATGCTTTGGTCGTCGCTGCCACCTGCCGCCAGCGAGTCGGTGCTTGTCAGTCTTTGTGACACAAGCGGCTTTTATCTTTCTGACAAGAGCGGAAGGGGAGTGTGCAGAGGAAGTGTTGACATGCTTTGGGTTTCTTGTCTGGTTGAACCCCTTTTCTGAAATTGTCCATCAAAGTTAGAGATTTAAAAACCCGTTTTGGGCTTTATAATAGAAAAATCTGTATTTTTTTTTTAAGTTAACCTTAAGAGTTTGAAAGGACGGAGAGACAGACGGTGTTGAAGAGAAGAGAGAAGCTGACAGGTGTTCATGTCCGAGGACAAGAGGAGATGACAGCGACCGGTTCACTCCGCTCCTCTTTTTTTCCTCTTTTCCACATCCTCACTTCTCGTCTGTGACAGTTAACCTGGAGACATGAATCTGATGATGATATCTTGTGACCACTGCCATGCTGAACTCCCTACTTTGATACTTCCCGCCTGGCTGGTGTGTCAGGTTTTATGCTGACCAACCTGGAAGAGTTTACTTTTGTACTTCAGCTCTGCACTAAATGTGAATGCAAAGGGAGAGTTGAAGGATTGTGAAGCATGGTTCTATCGCTTAACTAGATGTTTGAAGGGTGAAAAGTAATACTTTTAGTTAAGAAATTAAGATATTTTCAAGTTAAAAGATTCCAGAGGAGCTTCGTTGAACCTAAAAAATGGTCTTAAAAGAAACTTTACCTTTTCTGGGTTACATTTGGTTTGATTTGAAAGCTTTTCTTATTTTTAAATCTCTTTTTTTTTTGTAGACCTGAAACAAAAAATGTGAACCTTATTAAGGTTAAGTTTGGGCCTTTCTTAGTCCTAAAAGCTTCCTTTTTTTTGTTGACCTGAAACAAAAATGTGAATGTAAAAGGAAAGTTGAAGTACAGTGAAGCAAAATTACATCTTTAGGGAAAAAAATTCAAAAGATGTTAAGTTTTAAAAGCATTTTTTATTGTGCTATTGCTTAACTAGTGGTTTTAAGTGTACAAAGTAGTACTTTTAGTTTAAAAAATAGATTATTTTCAAGTTAAAGATCACAGAGAAGCTTAGTTAAACCTAAAAAATGGCCTTAAAAGAAACCTGACTTAACCTTTTTGAGGTTAAGTTTAATTTGATTTTAAAACTTTTTTTTTTTAGCCATAAATCTCTTTTGTTACAAAAATGTAAATGTAAAGGCAAAGTTGAAAGATAGTGAAAATTTGGGGAAAAAACTTCAGAAGAAGTTACGTTTTTAAAGCATTTTGTTTTGTTTTATTGCTTAACTAGATGTTTGAATTGTAAAAAGTTGTACTTTTAGTTTAAAAATAAAGATATTTTCGAGTTAAAAGATTCCAGAGAAGCTATGTCGAACCTAAAAAATGGCCTTAAAAGAAACTTAACCTGTTCTGGGTTACGTTTGGTTTGAGCTTTTCTGAGCTTTAAATATTCTTTTTTTTCTAGACCTGAAACAAAATGTAAATATAAAGGGAAAGTTGAAGGATAAAAAAGCAGAATTACATCTTTGGGGTGAAAAAACTTCAAAAGAAGTCAAGTTTTTAAAGCATTTTTTTGGTTCTATTGCTTGACTATTGGTTTTAAGTGTGAAAAGTAGTACTTTTTGGTTAAAAATTAGGATATTTTTAAGTTAAAGGATTCCAGAGAATCTATGTTGAACCTAAAATAAATTCGGCCTTAAAAGAAACGACCTTTTCTAGGTTGTGTTTGGTTAGATCTAAAACCTTTTCTTAGCTTCAAATCTCCTTCTTTGTAGATCTGAAACCAAAAATGTGAACCCTGAAGTAAAGAAATTTAATTTTTAGCAACATTTTTATGTTTAGTCTATTTAAACATCACTATGGAGGCTGTCAGGCTGACGAAATTAAAATGATAGTAATTTTTTAAATTAAGGCTGACGATGGACTGTTAAGGTCCAACCCCAAACTAAAATAACAAAACCCAGCAGTTGAAGACTGCTGAGGAAATAAAGGAGGAGAAAGAACCAAACAGATTGGCACAACTGCTCCTCAGCTTCCTCTGGCTTAAATACCTGGGGGGTGCTGATCAAGATCATTAGCTCCGCCTGCCAGGTGAGCAGAATGACACGTCGGATGCAGAACACCAGCAGCAGCCGTAACATTCTGAACACAATAACTGTTAGGAGCTAAAAGTGAGAAGAAACAACCTTTAGGTTCAAAAGGTTAAAAGCTTCTGGGCTTGGAAGCTCATGTCCAGACCTCCAAAAGCACACGAGGAACGTTCGGCTTCTGCTTTTCTTCCTCCAGCTCTCCATTCACGGGGTTTTCATCCACCGGGCTCCAGTGAAATTGATCATGGTTTATTTAGGAAGAAAGCAGGTTGTCCTTTCTTTCATAAAAAAGCAAAAAGGCGGGATGAAAGTGACTTGAGGGTAAGAATGAAGCGATGGATGGCAGAGTAGATGGATCCTCCATTGAGAAGAAAGGGAAAGATTGGCTGTTTACCGTTTTCTTGAAAGGGGGGAAGAGATGGATAGTGAGATGGGGAGATGAATGAGTAATAGAGGGACGGAAAGGCGGCTTGAATGGATGGACGGAGTGGTTCAGGTAGCCGTACCTGGGATAATGTAGCTCAACCTCGGTGTTTTAATGGTGCATAAAAGCCAAAGGCTCATCTTTTATTCAGCTGGAGAACTACACTTGCCAGGTGAACTCAAAAATCCCAGGGGGGGGGGGCACAAATACAGATTGAGTGAATACACAGAAGTTTTTTAAGGAAGCACTTTGAGATAGTTTGAGTGAGGTGTATTGGTTTCTCATATATAGAACAGATGTCAGACGCTAAAACTTTGGATGTCCTGCTGAAAAAGGTGCACCATCTCTGGTCATGTGAGCACACTCAGAATGGCCTGTTCCATATACGTACCCCTCATGTCCTGGAGACCAAGATTCCACTTTAAGAGAAAGTGTGTGTTGATGCGCACTAGTTACAGGGAATGCAAACATTACATATTTGCACATAGCTCACTCAGACTAGAAAAGTATCCGTACCACATGTGGTGGATGGACTCTGAGTGTTTCAGCTGCATGTGTGAGACATAGATCTCATGTTGATCGCACCTTCAGTTTTGGAATTGATGCTTACGGGTCTATATCGAACAAAATCAACTTTTAAGTGTAGTGTAATGCTAATTCTTCGTGATCCCTAAAGTATTTTGATACATTCACGCATCTCTGAGCACCAGCCCCTTCCAAATCCACGGAAAAAGACTAGATCCTCACTTTGCGACTAGAGGTGGGACAAAATATCGGTGTGGCGATATTTCAACTCACGAACGATTACCGTTCTTCTCTTTTTTTATATCGGTTTCCTAAAATAATACCAAAAAAGTCCACCAGGGGGCGCTTTGCGTGAGCACGACAGTGAAATGCATCAATTTTGACCAGACCAATACGTTTTTAGCCCAAATGCCCAGAAACATAGTTGTGCGGCCACATGTAGTGGGGAGGGGCGGGGTTTACCACCTGCTCCGCATATACATGAAAACGGACGCAGGAGGCAGAGCGGCCGCGAGAGAAGGTCCGAGCTGTGTTTGTATTGAAGCAGACCTTAAGCGCTGTTTTTGATGTAACATAACATGGATTGTGATGGCAGTACCAGCAGTAATCTATCCAAACACCGCGGTAAAATACACCAGATTCTAGCGGAGAGAAGCGCAGCGTCTGACCGTCCAAATGAGACGTCTAGTGGTGTTACACAGGTGGCGGTACACAGGTGGAGCACGTGACGAAAGTGTTGATTATCAAAGAAAAGTGCATGAAATTTTGATAAAAGGAGGAAGAATGAATATGGATACGAGCAGCACTGTAAAAAACAATAAACATAAAATATTAACAGGGTGAAAGTTCATATCGTGCCTCAATAATAATCAATTATATGACACAAAATGAATTAAAATGCAGCATTATTAATTTTTATTTCCACATTTATTGCTCTTTGAAGTGAGTTTTTTTTATATACTCTGCATTTTGTTTCTTAACTGAAGCTTTGTCACCTTAAAATGTATGTAATTATTGTAAAGACATATTGGTATTTATTGATAATTTCATTTCAGTGTTGGATAAAGCACTAAATGAACATATTGTGCTGTAAATTGTTCTAAAAGAAGGTTTTTTGAGAAAAGAAAAAGGTACATTTTAAAAAAAAATAGTTATATATCATAGATTCCCAAGGTAATATATATTATTGCAGTTGGTATTGTGAGTCTTGTATCGTGAATCGCATCGTATTGTGAGTTACCCTGAGATTCCCAGCCCTATTTGTGGCATCACAAAGTGGGGAACAGCCCCTTGCAAAAAGAGTCTCCGCCCCCAGGATAGCACACACTTTTGTTCGTGCCAAAAAAAGTAATAATTCATATTTAGTACTAAAAAAAAAGAAGGTCATGAATACAAATTGAAATTTCTTAAAGGTTGAAGTAAGATTATGCGGTTCCTTGTAGGTTTTAATCAGTAGAAATCGAGCCCAAATGGCTCTTTTACTGTTAAAGGTTGCCGACCCGTGTACTAGCAGAAGAGCGTGAGCTTCGCCAAGGACTTCAGTAAATGATGATCTGGTCATGTTGTTGTCTGCAGGTCCTCTTCAGATTTTTGTCACTTTGACATTTTGCACAAAACGTCTTCCAACTGGCAGACATGTGATAGTAAACAAAGAAAAAGAAGCCCCTCCCTGCTTGTCCAGTGTGAAAATTGCATCTAATGGCTGAATTGTATGTAGCTTCAGAAGGGAAGAAATACTAATTTCTGTGGGGAAAAGTTCAATCTTACACTATAAATAAGCTTATTTGCAGTTTAACAATCATTCCAAAGAATATTGTTGTCAAAAAGTGTTAGGGGTGGATTGTTTTTGGTATCTTCCATCACTTTGGCCCTCCCTGACGCTCATTTTTAGCCCACTGTTGAGTTGAATGAAGCAGTTCATGCCCTTGTATCACTCCAGGGTTCATTTTTGTGGTGACATCAGAGTTTATCAATATAAATGCCTTTAGTTTC
>NC_050526.1:2796693-2804571 GCF_002922805.2 Oryzias melastigma
ATCACTTTGGCCCTCCCTGACACTCATTTTTAGCCCACTGTTGAGTTGAATGAAGCAGTTCATGCCCTTGTATCACTCCAGGGTTCATTTTTATGGTGACATCAGAGTTTATCAATATAAATGGCAATAGTTTAATCATGGCAGCTGATCCAGATTCTTTTGTCAGCACACAAAATATTCTACTTTTTTTGAATTGGCTGAACAGACGTGTGTCCTGTCTGTAGGTGTGCTGGAGGTGATCAAAGGGATGGAGAAGCTCGGCATCGCCCCCGATATGGAGACTTTATCCAACTACATCCTCCCGGTTTTCTCCGACATGGAGACCGCTCGACAGGCTCTCAAGGTAAGCGGCAGGTTGGGTGAGCTGACAGAAATAAAAGTTCTTCAACTAAAGTGACTTTTCCCTCATTTAGGAGGCAGGCGTGTCTGTGGACTCCGAGGGATTTTTGCACTCAGAAGTTCGCGCCATGGCTGTGCACAACCTGGCCAAGTTGTACACCACGTGTAAGCACACACACTGGCGCAGCCTAATGAATCTCGACTGCTTCTCCAGCGTCCGTCATCGTAAAAATTGCTGCTTTGCCTGCGGGCTAATTGGCCCAGCGCTGCCGCTTGCACACACTCACACTCGTTTGCCCTCTTACTCCTCTGTGCTCATCAGACCTTTTAAGAGATTAGTCTGTGTGAATACGTAAAAAGCCAGAACGAGAAGCGCCTCCACTTGAAGAGGAACGAGATGGAGAAGACTGGTAAATAATGGATTGCTCCTCCTGTTTTCTGTCTTTCATCTGTTCCCAGTCGTCACCGCCGTCTGAAACTGATGTAGATCTGCTTTTCTGGAGGAAAAAGTAGCAACATCAAACTAGTAGTTGGATAATATTTCAGTTAATGCTACCCAATGGGTAAAAAAGATAAAATCAATTTAAGTGGATCTAAGCATAATGGTTCCATAAAAACAAAGTTTGATTCAGCACATAAAGCTAAAGTCTGCTAGCTTGATGCTAACATTTAATGGAATTTCCCATGAGACGGCTAATGCTAACGCTCGGTCGACATAAACATATATTGCTGACTAAATAAAAATCTTCATATACTCACAGGCATTAATTTTCTAAACTTTTAAAGTCCCCGTCTAACGAAAATCCTGTTTTTGAGTTTTTAACATGTTTGTGTGACATTTTCATGATGAAAGAGAACAAATGTAAAAAAAAAAAAACATTTTGCTTTTGTAGTTCTGAGTATTTCTCCTTTTAAATCAATCAAACTGTCTTGGACAGACTCTGTCTGAATGAATGATCTTCTTTCCATCAACAGCTCTGCTGCACATGCACTAAACCCTCATCTGTTCCTAGTGTCTAGTTCAGGTTCTGGAGAAGAGAAGATGGTATCTTCACATTGACTGCAGTCAAATGAGCCGCCGTTCACATTTCTGTGGTCAAATTTTGATTTTTTGGTGTGAGTTTCATCCAATACTTACGGTAGCAGGACTGAGAACGCTGGAAAATCTCCACCAGACTCCACGGAGCTTCTTGATGTGACCACGGAAATGTGAACGGCGGCTCATTTGACCGCAGTTGGAAAGGATTGTAAATCAATGAAAGAGCATTTTGATGTTAGCTTTGATTATTTTATCAAGAACTCTGAGAAACCAATGATTGAATGTATTGATCACAGTCAATAAACATTGGAGAATTAGCTAAAAGAGTCTTTGGTGAACTGGAAGGAGAAAGAATCAGGATTTTGGAGGAAGTTCTGTCCATGAAGATCTGAGCTGACATCCGGATCAGAACCATATGAATGGAGATTACCCAGATTGATGGATGTTTTTATTTAATGTAGCAGCGGTGAAGATTTTACGCTAGCGAGACACAGAGTTATCATAATCAGACAGGGTGGAGCTACACAGCTCAGCTCCAAAAGCCACGCCTCCTCAGAGGAGATTTTGGAAACAGAGGCTTCAGATCAACATGAAAAATTGCTTTTTTGACATTTAGTTTGTGAGATTTTGGTTAAAAACTTACTAATCATAATTAAAACACTTCTAGGAACGTTTTTTTTAGTAAAAAAATATCAATGGGACTTTGAGGAAACATATTTTTTAAAGTAACCATATTTGGTCTAAAACAGTTTTTTACTGATACTTTCTTCTTCTTCTGGAATAAGGTGTAATGCTATAGCACAATCGCCACCTAGTGGCCAAACTGAAACATCTTCCAGGAGATGCAGAACAATGTTTACAAAGTTAATTATCTTAACATTTTTGTTAGAACTTTTTCTTTTAAGGAAACCATGTATGATAGTAACAATATAGTTTTTTCACTAATATTTTTACAGTATATGAACTGTATCAGATTAATATAAATAGATTCAAAACGTATAAAATATTAGTAATGCATTTTTAAACAAATGTATAAAGTAAAAATTGAATTGAATTGAGCGAATCGATCCAGGCTCCATTGAATCAAATAGTTTCTTGAAATGATTATTTAAAAACATTTAAAACATTTCTAAAGTAGTAGCATCAATTTTCTATTTTTTTTGTTGTTCTTTGACATTAAATTACTAAATATTTGGAATTATGTGTAGATCAATAGTTGCAGCTTTAGTTCTAATATTTGATTTTACTTATTTCCAGGTTTTAAGATCATTCTAATACTGATTTTTTTGTGTTTTATCAGCTAAATTACACTATAACTAGACTGTTATCATTTTTATGGAATTCTATAACTAAATATTGATTCACTTTCAGGACTCTTGGTCATATAAACAGCTTTTTTAAATGATTTTATTTGCGGTGACTTATTCGTCTTTTTCACATTTCAGTGTCGGACCCCTCCTTCCCCGAGACGGACCTCAGTACTTTCCGCAGCAGCCTCATCGTCGGCTTCAAAAAGTACGTCTCTCCCTCTCCGTCTTTTGGCCCCAAAACATAAATCTGACTGGCGATTCAGATTTATGGAGGTCACGGCGGCATATGTTCTGAAGATGACATGTGCAGCTTATCACACCGTCCTCGGCGTCGGTGCAGGAGGGCGACCGCTGGGAGAAACGCTGCATCGCACAGACGCATCCGTACATACATGGGTGCCTCATGCATATGGAGGCCGTCAGCCCTCAGTTCTCATCCCAGAGCGGCGTGGACGATATGTAAATGAGTCGATGCTCGGCACCGTCCCTCATATCCAGACCCACTTTCTGGTTTCACACTCTGCCACACACACACGGATTTGAGAGTTAGCCTCAGGTCCAAGGTCGGACCCGCGGGCTTTTGTCGAAGGGGCATTTATGAATATTTACAATTTGGCGCCACACAAAAACACAGGGCAATGCTGGAGGGGGGTCAAAGAGTAAAGTGGTGACTTGTCAGCAAAATATATACAATTTATTTTCAGAAAATGATTTTTTTTGCCTTTTTAACAAAGAATTGTTTTATTTTCCCAAATTACATCAAACTTTTCAGCATATATCTTCCATAGTTCTACATTTTCAGGCAAAGGATCCATGAATTCTTGTTAGTTTTTTTCTGTCTGAATTAGTTTAATCTCCTCCATTGGTCTCACTCCGCTGGCATTAGCGCACATTCAGAGATTTCTGCTCACTTCTGACGGTCGGGGTTGTCTGACAGGGTCATAATTGGACTTGTCACTTGTGTGTGTGTGTTTGCGAGCACTTTGTCATCACCGTGCGGGACCTGGCCCTGTCAAAGACAAGGTCAGGGGATAATTTAATCATTAAAGACCTCTTCCTCTCTCTCTGTGTCGCGCTCGCTCCTCTTTTTCAACCGACGAGCTGACGATGTTAGAAGTGCCACACATTGTCATCGTTTAGTGTGGGAGTGAGGGGAGAGATTTGGGGGTTTCACTAATGTAAAGATTTGTCTTTTAGCTCACGTGTCAAAGTTGAGGCCCGGGGGCCGGATCCGGCCCTCCAGATCATTTTATTTTATTGTTATAAATGGACCGATGTTATCTTGCGCTTATTTCTAACTTGTATAATTTTTGACAAAATATATTTTTTGGAGAGTAAAATATTGAAAGTTATTTAAGGTTTAAATTGATTTATTCTGGAATAATATTCCTGCCTTTTATTATTCACGGTTTTAAAGTTTTAAAAATTGGCATTCTGATAGCTTTATGGACTATTTTGGCATTTACTAAGATTTTTTGGGCTGTTTTGGAGTTTAGCTAATATTTCAGCTACATGCTAGCTGTTTTGGCTGATTTAAGCTTTTCTTAAGACATTTTTTAAGCTGTTTTGAGTTAGACTAATATGTAGATGCTAGCTATTTTGGCTAATTTAGGCTTTTTTTTAGATTTTTGTTGTTGTTATTCTGAAGTTTCGATTATTTTTCGGCAACATGCTAGCTGTTTTGGCTAACATAAGTTTTTTTTTTTCATTTTTTTAGGCTAATTTAGAGTTTAGCTAATATTTAAGCTACATGCTAGCTGTTTTGGCTAACATAAGTTTTTTTTTTTCATTTTTTTAGGCTAATTTGGAGTTTAGCTAATATTTAAGCTACATGCTAGCTGTTTTGTCTAATTTTGCCACTTTTTTTGTTTTTACGCTGTTTTGGGGTTAGGGTAATATTTAAGCTATGTGCTAGCTGTTTTGGCTATATTTGGCTTTTTATTTGTTTTGGCTGTTTTGGAGTGAGGATAATATTTAGATGTTAGCTGTTTTGGCTAATTTAAGCCTTTCTTTTTAATTTTTAAAGCTGTTTTTGAGTTAGGCTAATATTTACATGCTAGCTATTTTGGCAAATTTAGGCTTTTTTAATTTTTTTTGGTAGTTATTTTGACGTTTAGATATTTCTTTCAGCTACACGCTAGCTGTTTTGGCTAACACAAGGTTTTTTTTGTTTGTTTTTTTTAGGCTAATTTAGGCTTGAAGTTTAGCTAATATTTAAGCTACATGTTAGCTCTTTTGGCTAATTTAAGCTTCTCTCTAAGTTTTTTAGGCTGGTTTGGAGTTTGACTAATATTTGGATGCTAGCTATTTTGGCTAATTTGGGTTTTTTTCAGTTTTTAATTATATTCTGAAGTTTAGATATTTTTTCAGCTGCATGCCAGCTGTTTTGGCTAACCTAAGTTATTTTTTTTAATTTGAGTTTTTAGGCTAATTTGACATTTAGGTAAAATTTTTAGCTGGCTATCAACTTCAGCGTTTTCAGCAATAAGCTTCAGTGAGTTCAACCATCAGCTTCACCATTTTTAGCAATCAATTTAAGCATATTCAGCTATCAGCAATAACATCTTCAGCGGCCAAATTGAGCTTACAGTATTCACACTAGCATTATCCCAGGTAACGCTATAGATGTAGTTCCTAATATGTTAAAAAGTTACAATTTTAATGGTTTTTTAAGGTTTTAGTGTGTTCAATAGATGTTTATCTGGTTCAGACTGTGACCTAAGGTGTGTTTTGGATCTTGGCCTCTTGTGCGATTGAGTTTGACACCCCTGCTTTGGCTTAACATGAAAATTCTGCAGAAATTGATTAATAATAATATAAAAAGAATCAATTATATTTTTCTGAAATAATTAATGTGATATTTCAAAGCTGGAGCCACATATACAAGATCATAAAAGCATGTCAGCTGTGCATTAACTCTATTACCTTGGAGCCTGTTTGACTTGCTGGTGATGAACTCATCTCTTGTCCTCTACTGCCCCCTGCAGGTCATCTGATGTGGAGAGCATGGTAAAGGTAAGAAATCAGCATTTGTTGTGTTCTCTCTGATTTTCTTTAAATATAAATACTTTTTATGGTTATTTTAGGTTTAGGGAAGAGATTTCAGTAAAAAAAAAAAAATTTTTTCTTTCTTTAAAGGTCACAGAGTTGCTCTACAAAGATGAGCGTTTCTCCAGAGGGAATTCCAAACCTGCTGGTAAGAAATCGGATTTGTGAGTGAGTCCATCTTACCTGCAAAGATCTTCAAAGTTTACCTGAGCGCACGAGTGCGCTCAGGTAAACTTTGAAGATCTCTGCAGGTAAGATGAGTGTGTTTTATATCTTTGAAGACAATAGAAACAGAGCCCAGTTGCTGACACGGCGCTGAGTAGCTAAAAGTGTGTGCGCTTGTGAGGTTTTTTTTTTTTTGATGTGTGTCGTTAATGTCGCTCCATGTCTGTGCATGTGTCAGGGAGTCCCAAGTGTTTTTGTGTGTGTGTGTGTGTGGGCTGGTGGGAGCGATGGAGACTGTTATCCATGTCACATCCTGTTAGACGCCATCTCTCGACATGTGTGACATCTGTGTGTGAGCGCCGCAATAAGAGGAAGCTGTCACCGCCAGCCGCCGCACATTCACTCAAAAAAAAAAAAAAAGCCAAAAGCAGCTTGTGTCAGCAACTCTGCAGAGGTTACAGGAAAAAAAGGAGTATGAATGCACAAATGGCTGCCCTGACTGACGGGGTGGCAAATGAAATTTAATCCGGGAACCGGTTTTTCTCCTGTGTGTCTCCATCCAGAGGCCGTCTCCTACTTCCTGTACAATTTGTTCGACAGCATGGCGGAGGAGCAGGTGCACGCGCAGGAGGAGAAACTTCGCACTTTCCTCAATAAGCTGCACAGTCAGGTACACACACTGATGTACAAAAATGCGCTTCATTTTTTCCTTTTTTTTTTTCTCCATGGATGTAATCTCATTACATCTTCCTCTTCATGGCTCCAACCGCTGCTTATCTCCAAGAATTAACCCTCCACTAATCGCTGAAGATTAGCGGAGAGGGAAATGCGATTAAATTTGCGTTTTTATCTTGATGATAACCGGAAAATTGGGATGTAATTCTCGACGCATCGAGAGGCTGAGCTCACCGCAGCTATCGATGCTTGCTTGTAATATTACAGATTATTTCACAGAATGGAGCTCACTCTTGTGGAAAAATAACAATTTTTAAGGATTTTTTTATTTTTTACAAATCTAAAATTGAAAACAAAAGTGAAAAGTTGAACTTTTAGATATTCTTTGTGCTTTTTTCTGCCCACAAATATAAAGAAGAGGTGGAAGACTAATCTTTTCTGCTTCTAAATGCCTTTAAGACCTTAAAAAAAGTGTCCTTAATCCTCTAAAATTATTTTGGCTGCTGTTTAAACCCTCAACTTTTGGTCCAACAAACATCTTTTTTTTCTTTTTCTGAACAGAATATCACAATTCCCTTAAACATCTACAGAGGAATAAAGAATCTTCTGGAGTCCTATCACGCCCCAGAACTCGTCAAGGTACAAAACCTCAATTCTTTCATGTTGAATTATAGCATGTGTGTCAAAGTCGAGGCCCGGGGGCCGGATCCGGCCCCCGGGGTAATTATATCCAGCCCTCCAGATCATTTTATTTTATTGTTATTACTGGTCTGATGTTATCTTGTGCTTATTTCTAACTTGTATAATTTTGACAAAATATATGTTTTTGGAAGGTAAGATAAGGAAAGTTATTTAAGGTTTAAGTTGATTTATTCTTGAATAATATTCCTGCCTTTTCATTATTCATAATTATGTTAAAAAGTTACAGTTTTAAAGTTTTAAAAACTGTTATTATGCTAGCTTTATGGATTATATTAGCATTTACTAAGATTTTTTAGGCTGTTTTGGAATCAGGTTAATATTTCAGATACATGCTAGCTATTTTGGCTAATTTAAGCTTCTCTTTTTAATTTTTTTTAAGCTGTTTTTGAGTTAAGCTATTATTTACATACTAGCTATTTTGGCTAATTTAGGCTTTTTTCAGTTTTTTTGCGGTTGTTTTGAAGTTTAGATATTTTTTCAGCTACATTCTAGCTAGTTTTTTTTTTGTTGTTTTTAGGCTAATTTGGGCCTTTCTTTTTAAGTTTTTTAGGCAGTTTTGAAGTTTTGCTAATATTTCAGCCTCATACTAGCTGTTTTGGC
>NC_050526.1:2804577-2810141 GCF_002922805.2 Oryzias melastigma
TTTGACAAAATATATTTTTACAGAGAGTAAAATATTGAAAGTTATTTAAGGTTTAAGTTGATTTATTCTGGAATAATATTCCTGCCTGCTTTTACTCGTCTGTTAAAAAGTTCCGTTTTAAAGTTTCAAAAATGTAGTTTTAGATTGTTCAATAAATATTTATCCTGTTCGGTCCGGGACTTAAGGTGTGTTTTAGATTTTGGCCCCCTGTGAGATTGAGTTTACACCCCTGATTTCTAACTTTTAGTATTTGAAACATTTGATTTTAGATCAGGAGTTGGACGTGGGGCCACAAAGGGTTCTAAAATTTGCCAAATTTTAAGCATTTTGGTGATACCATGGATAACATGGAATCTGGACAAAAACATGCCTTAATCTTGAGTGGAAACAGGGTTCCCCAGGTTATGGCCCGCGGGCCGGATCCTCCTTATTCATGATTTTTCTTTATCAATCTGGCCACATAGAACGTGACTTTTTAATCCACCCTTCTGCAATCTGAACTTTGACGGGAGAGGATAGACTATTTATTGGTTTAATTTTTAAAATGTTTTAGTATTATGAAGACTACAGAAATTAATTGTTTATGTGTGGCTTTCTGGAAAACCGTAAATGTTTACATTTAGGCTGTGACTGTTACACTTTTTCAGTTGGCCTACAAACAGACCCAGAGCCCCCCATCACAGAAGAAAACTTGTATTTAGTTCAAAACTGTTATATTTGTTCTCATTTTAGCCCCATTTTCACCAATGGGTTGGTGTCCCTCAGGGAAATGCTGCGTTCATGTGGTCCTGGAATAATCGGAAAAATGATTTTCCAGCTTAGAACTCACACGTAAATATTGGAAAAACACTAAATGAATGCTGAATAAGTTTCTGTGCTTGAACAGAGGTGATTTATGCGGAGACACCTTCATTACAGGGAAAATAAAGCATTAATACGGGTTATCAAAATAGTTTATTCCAGTTTTAAGTAGGTAAAGGTCGCCGGGCCGGAGTCTACCCACCCCTGATTTAGATCATTTACCGTGTCGATCTAAAGATGTAGATCAGGGATGTCAAAGTTAATCGCACAGGGGGCCAAAATGTTTTTATGAATGTTTTCTATGAATAAAAACAGGCAGGAATATTATTCCAGAATAAATCAACTCAAACCTTAAATAACTTTCAACATTTTACTCTCCATAAAAATATATTTTGTCAAAGTTATATGAGTTATAAAGAAGCGCAAGATAACATCAGACCATTAATAACAATGTAATGAAGTGATCTGTGTTTGACTCGGATCAAGACTAGGAGGAAAACCAAAATTGGGACCTTAACAAAAACTGGACACCAGTGAGAAAAATGAACAGTTTCTAAAATAAGGGAAACAAAAAAACTGTGGGAAGGGCAAAAAATGAATGTGTTCGTCCAAACAAGAAAACGAACCAAAAGGGAATTGGAACCTTGGCTGCAGCTCCCTGCTAAACACTTCCTAACCAAAACTACCTAAAGAAAACAAATAAACGTCCAACCCCAAACTAACAGAACAAAACCCAGCTGTGGAAGACTGCTGAGGACAAAGAGGGGAAAAGAGAATGAAACAAACCAGCTCCTCAGCCTGCCGGGCCGGATCCGGCCCCCGGGCCTTGACTTTGACACACATAGATGTTTCCTTATTTCTCATTTGTCAGGACGTGGTCGTTCTGGTGGATCCTAAAGACAAGGCGCCCACCGACTTTGTGTCGTTTGGTCAACGTGTAAGTAGTAAAAACACTTATTTATCCACTTGAATTAAATGTTGTGTTTTTTATGCTCCTGTGTTTTCTGATGAGTGGACTGTGTCCTACAGAGCGCTGAGGGAAAGGTGTCGTCGCTTGAAAAAAAATTGTCCGAACTGAAAGCGGAGAACAAGCCGTTAGGATTGGTTCTGAAGCAGCTCATTCAGGCCCTGTGTTCTGAGGAGGTACGTTTTGTTTAAGCTCGCCCCCCAAAGACCCTCTCCTTCAGATTTGTCGCTTCTCGCGCTCGCTAGTTTGTTGTTTTTGTCCCTGAGACTTGTGTTGTTTGAACAGAACCTGCAGCGCGCCCTGGAGCTGAAGCAGCAGCACGAGGAGGACATGACAGCCGGCAGCTACGCCACCCTCATCAACCTGTGCTGTCGCCACAACAACGTGGACGAGGCGCTCAACCTGAAGAGGGAGATGTGAGTGCGGCGGGAAGCACACGGACTCGCACGAGGCCGGTCGTAGGCCATTAAAGTTTAACTTGAGTGGTATTAGGGGAGACGTTAATGCGGGTTCCAGCCGCTCTGTTGACTTGCTGAAACACGGGAAACTCTCCCCCCCGTTTCCTGCTCCTGACTCACCACCTGGTTCCAGCATCAGCTTTAATTCTGAGAACGGAGAACAGTCTAAGTGGAATACATTAATCGGGTCTGTCTCTGCTTTCAGGAGCCGAAAGGACTCTTCAGTAGCGCTGGATGCCAACAAATACATCGCACTGGTCAAGACCCTCTCTGTGAACGACAGGTTGGAGGGTGAGTTCTCTTAGGGTGGAGCTAACTCAGATCGATGGGGGATTAAAGCTTCTCTAAAAACGTCCATTAGTGAGCAATAAACTCATTTTTCATTTTGTTCATTTTCTCAAGTTGTGGACACTGTTTGTGGGTTGGAGGGACAGCATCCTTCCACCTTGAAAGAACGGCACGTCTGGCTAAAGTTAGAGACACCTTCTCCCTCATGACCCCTAACAGAACAGGCGGGAGTTTTTAATGATAAAAGAAGGTTAATTAAATATAAATAAGGAACAACACAAATCTGTTTATTCAATGTATTCATGCTTTAAACCTGTTACAAAAGTATCGGATCGGGACTCTATCACCAAATCCACAAAATCGAATTACTCGGAATCAGATCGGGAAACCTGTTCGAGACATCCCTAATTTTTACCTGATATAAAATACTCAATAAAAAGTATTTCTCACAAAAATAGTTCAAATGTGCAGGGGTGAAAGCAAGCCGGAGCGGCGTTCCGGTAATAGAATTGGCGGCGGAACGCTCCGGCTGGAGAGATCAGCTGTGCGTCTGGTTTTCACTGTATCACACATGACGGAAGCAGCACTCGCTCTTATGGAAGATTGACTCTCAGACTGAGAGCAGGCCGCGCTTTATTTGGGTGTTTGAATTGTTTTAGTGGCACATCGACGAGTTGATTCAGTTCTCTGCGTCTCTATCCTGCTCTGCGCTTTCTCGCTTCCATCCACATCCTCGTTTCCGGGCTGTCTCATGTTGATGTTCGGAATCCCTCTGCGTCACTGGTGGACATTTTGGGTTTCCCCAACTCCCCCCACAGCGCAGGCACGACGCATTTCGGTGCCACCTCTGGTACCGCCTTTGGTGCCGCGTCTTGTACTGCCTTCGGTGCTACGAACGGGCCCGGTTTGCATCCGGTACTGCGTTCGGTGCCACGTCTTGTACTGCGTTCGGTGCCGCGTCCAGGCCCGGTTTGTGTCTGGGACCAGTTTGCGTCTGGTACTGCGTTCTGTGCTGTGTCCGGGCCCGGTTCGCGTCTGGTTCTGCGTTTGGTGCTGCGTCTTGGACCGGTTCGCGTCTGGTACTGCGTTCTGTGCTCTGTCCGGGCCCGGTTCGTGTCTGGAACTGCGTTTAGTGCCGCATCTGGGACCGGTTTGCGGCTGGTACTGCGTTTGGGGCTGCGTCTGGGACCGGTTTGCGTCCGGTACTGCGTTCTGTGCTCTGTCCGGGCCCGGTTCGTGTCCGGTACTGCGTTTGGTGCTGCGTCTTGGACCGGTTCGCGTCTGGTACTGCGTTTGGTGCTGCGTCTTGGACCGGTTTGCGTCTGATACTGCGTTCTGTGCTCTGTCCGGGCCCGGTTCGGGTCCGGTACTGCGTTTGGTGCTGCGTCTTGGACCGGTTCGCGTCTGGTACTGCGTTTGGTGCTGCGTCTTGGACCGGTTCGCGTCTGGTACTGCGTTTGGTGCTGCGTCTGGGACTGGTTTGCGTCTGGTACTGCTTTCTGTGCTCTGTCCGGGCCCGGTTCGTGTCTGGAACTGCGTTTGGTGCTGCGTCTTGGACCGGTTCGCGTCTGGTACTGCGTTTGGTGCCGTGTCTGGGACTGGTTTGCGTCTGGTACTGCGTTCGGTGCCGCGTCCGGGCCCGGTTCGTGTCTGGAACTTCGTTTGGTGCCGCGTCTGGGACTGGTTTGCGTCCGGTACTGCTTTCTGTGCTCTGTCCGGGCCCGGTTCGTGTCTGGAACTGCGTTTGGTGCCGTGTCCGCGATCCTGAACCAGGCGTCGTTGTGCGATGACCCGGGAACGAGACCGCGCTGTCCTCAAAAAAGTCCAATGCGGATGCGCCTGTAATGGGGTGCGTTTGATTTTTATCATTTGGGAACTTTCTATTCATTCACAGTCACCTGATCATGAATGTGTGGCTACACGGAGGAGCAACAGGACAACATCAACAATTAATGATTGATAAAGACCTCATCGCTATTGTGATCGGTCAGTTTAAATTTTTTTTTGCCACATTCTTTTTATTGAGTTTTCAATAGAAGAAAGAAAAATACACAAAAAACAAAATTTACATTCCACTTGAGTTAGCATATACAAGAATTATAAATTCCTTCAACAGTATTTAAAATGATGCTTCCTCTTATACACAGTCTTATTTTATCAGCCCCACTCCGGTCAGTTTAAATTTAGTGTAAAAATAAAAAACATGCAGAGAAAAATGAATCAGATGTGTAAGAGGAAGATCAAAGTGAGGATGAAGATGTGCGGCATAACAAAAAATCTACTTTCACCTTTTGGGTTTATGCAACAAAATGGAAAATAAATACATAATGTCCTAAAAACAGGCTTGAAAATGGCAGAAAATTAGGAATTTGAGAAGGAAATAAATAATGATCCTGGAGACTTGGTCTTTGGTCCACTCATTCCTGAGACATGTGAGACTATACCCAGAGACCACAACCCTCAGAGAAATGCAACTTACTGAACATCATGTGAATACTTTAGCTCGGGTGGAGATCACCCAGCGATGGTATCGGTACTCAAGGGTTAAATTGGATTAAACAATGGCGATTACAGTGCGATGATGAGTTCACTCGTTTAAATACTAAATTCTGGGGCTGAAATGCAATTTTTAGCACAATTTTTTTCATATATGTCCTCCAGCATCAGAAAAATGTTAAAAACACGATCATTTATGAAATTGCACTAATCGGATTAATTCCAGATTATCGGAAAAAAGTTTTTGAATATTTCAAACGATTTTGAAACGAGCTCATTGATCGCCGTAACACTCCCAAGCTTCGATCACAAGAGATCAGCATGAATCCGACAGCGAGTGCGTGCTGGTCTTTTCTCTGCGCGGCGTCGCCTCCGTCAGTCCGCCGCCGCCTCTTCCTCAAACAGCATTTTCAGAATTCTATGGTGGGTTTCCTTCAGCAATTACCATCGGCTCGCTTGTCTGTCCTTGTCCAACCCAGTCACATCCAAAAACGTTCAGTACCCACGTTTGTCCACAGGGAAAAACGTAGCAGTTTCACAAAAAGGGGGTCTAA
>NC_050526.1:2813449-2826760 GCF_002922805.2 Oryzias melastigma
TATGGTTTTTTCTTCTTCATTATGCATTTTTTGGCCCCTGCGACTTATACTCCGGTGCGACTTATAGTCCGAAAAATACGGTAAATTTATAACATTGTGACAGTAAAAAGTGGCTTTATGAAGTTTTATTTTACTATAACAGACTTCCAACCTTCACTTTTACACCACCAAGAGGGATTTTGTTTTAATTGTCAAACAAATAAATTAAAAAAACAATGTCCAGAATGTTCTAACTAAAAACCAAAAACAGTAGGAACATTTTTCAGAGTAATCCAAAAGATTTAGACTACTCAGTAATATCATAACGCGTATATTCACTTACTTTATTGTTTATTAATTACAGCACCAAGACAGAAGAGAGTGGTTGGATTTTAATCATATTTGAAAACTGAGATGAAACAAAAAAGAAATAGCGAAGAAACACGACTGGAGAAATTTTGATTTTGTTCTTCAAAACAAACGTTTTCTTTGTCATCTGGACAAAATCAAGTTCTAACCCTCTGACATGATGCTTTGTCTACTTTCTTCTGACGATTACTTTCATCAAGAGCAGATGACGGAGCTGTTACCATGACAACCCGACGCACCACATTCTCAAAAATCCACTTTTTGCGAAAAATCATTTTAACTTAAAAATATAACAGGATAACAGAATTTCTAATAATGGATTTAATCTTCTTTTTTTCAGGATAATGCAGGATAAAGCTCTTCCAGGTCTGCATTATCAGACATGAATGACTTGAAATAAAATTAGAGCACTAAAATGTCGTGATAATTTGACACCCCTACTACTATCATGCTACTCAAAAATACTGTGTTCCTATTGTGAAAATGTATTTATCTTTACATCGAGGTTACTGTGACATTTACTTTGACATTCTTGTAGAGCTTTAGCCGCCCGTTCTCTGTAGAAAAGCACTTCCATGCTGTTGTGTTTTCTACTTTAGGACAGTTTTAGACCCTTTTAGACCAGTTCATGAAACACAAACCTAAGCGGAACATGAAGTCTCTGAGCTTTTATATACGTGTCAACTTTAGCAGAAAGACCAAAATGATTCTGAAATTCTAGATTGTGTGATTTTGAGCCGATGATAATCAACTTAGTCGATGAGTTTAAGAAGATTGACTGAAAACGTTGGGTTAGTTTTTTGTTGAATGTCTTTCTCCTGCGTTTTCTAAGGAGCTATCCCTTTGTTTGATGATTTAGGAGTCCATCATCTCACTTGTTGAACCAGCTCCATAAATCAATGTGGACTTCAAGAGTCTAAACACAACTTTGACCTACCGTTGTCTCTTCCCTTCCGCTTTATTAGATGCACCCCTCCTCTATCAACACGCGTCTCTTTGACCTGCCCTTGCTCCTCTTCTCCTGTTTCTCCCACTTTTGTAAACACAGCTTGGCTGTAGATGGTCCTGAACTCATCGTTAGTGCCGTCTGCGTCTCTGGAAAGAGACATCAGTTGCATTCGAGCCATGGAACATTAGATGAACCACTGGACTGTGTGATGTTTGTTTACCTGGCCTGTCTGCCTCCCCGTCTCCTGATGTGCGCGGGGGTCTGGCTCGCTGTGCTGGCCACGATGCTCGGCTGAACTGATGGATATGCATACTGGCTCAATGGATAGATAACGGGGGAGATGGAGGCAAAGCGCCGCAGGGGGGTGGGATTGGATGTTGGGTTGGAAGGATGTTAGCTAGTTTAGCTCCATTTGGGCAGATCAGCTCCAAGTCACTGGTCTCTGTGATTAACAGGTCTGTCAAGCAAAGACGGGGTGAGGCACAGGTAGACAAATGGATTGAGGTGTGAGGAGCGGCAGACTTGGGGGAGGATCTATTAAATCAGAAGCGGTACAGCCTTGACAGCAGATCAGATTATTAGACGCATGGTTTATGCCGGTGGCACCAGCCAGTTTGGGGTCTGTAGGCTTCTTTTTCTTCCAGTAGAAGCAAAAAAGTCATTAAGAAGTCACTGAATTGTCAACTTGCGGATGAAAAACCTTGAAGTTCTGATCAGATTTGATTGATTTCTTTATTATTAAGCTGAATAAATATGTTGAATTTTTCACTTATTATTTAGTTTTTTTGGCTCTTTCAGTGAAATGCAAAATAATCCTTTTATGTTCTAGAAAAAAGGAATTGTTGCTTATAAACCTCAGAAAAACACATTTTACTATTACAAGGAGAACATAAAGACGCACTCCAATCATCTTTAGCTCTATTGTAAAAGCGTTCCCTGTGGTCTTTAATTATGATTATGCAGCCAAAACCTCAGACGTTTTTTAGAACATAGTTTCTGCAGAGCTGCAGTAGTTCATTAGAAATTTAAAAAGAATTTGGGCGGGACCGTTGGCGTAGAGAAACCCCGCCCCTCTTCCTCTCGTTTCTCTGTTTACAACGTGTTCCAAATTATTATGCAAATGATATTTCACTAAATCATTGAAATTAAGACTAACGTGTTTGAAAATAAGTCTTCATGCAGCTGTTTCTGCTTGTGATTTTTGTTTAGAGATGTCAGTAGGACTCTAGAAACACGACCAACTTCAAATATGCGTTTGCTGCTTTGTGATGGTATTTTAGCAGCTGCTCTCTAAATCCCATGTATTAGTCTGGCAGAAACTTCCATCATTCTGCCTTTATCTGCATCAACCCATGTGTGTCTGAATCAGACTCAAATCTCTTGATAGTACAATAATCACCATTAAGTTTTTGTTAAATATCCCAGGTTTGTCTAAGACATTCAACAATTTCTCACTTCTCAGCTGCATTGATCCTTTGTCTTTCCCATATTGGTTAGAAAAGTTGCTTAATAATGTGGACTGTAGCTTTTCTAGTAGTTTTGATTTACACATTATACACATTTGTTTAAAAATACATTAATAGTCTACAAAATGTTTGGGATATATTGATATTAATCTGATAAAGTTCATATATTGTAAAATTTTTTAGTGAAATAATGAGATTTTTAATAGCATAATGTTACATGGATTATCTAAAAGAGAAGTTCTAACAAAAGTGTTCAGATCATTAACATTGTAAACATTGTTCTGCTTCTCCTGGATGATAGAACTGTCCTATAGGAAATTCCATTAAGCATTAGCATCAAGCCAACAGCCTTTAGCTTTATGTTCTAAATCGATTCAAATTTTTATGAATCAATTAATGATCTATTAAGTTTAGATCGACTCAAATGGATTTATCGATTTTTATCAACACTGCCCTATGTATGAGATTGATTTGAGTGATCCCAGAGACACAATATCATCCTTGATGTTCATTGAAAAACAAATAATTTTATTTTTTTACACTTTGCACAATAATTCGGAACGCACGTATGCATCAGAATGGAGCAGGGAGTTTGTGGCCCGCCCACTGTATTTGTGACATCACAAGTACAATCTTTCTCAAATGTCTTTTTTTTCATCCTGATTCTTAAAAAAATAGAAAAAAGGCATTCTTAGAAAGGACATTTTCAGCTTTATTTTCTTTATATCTGTTCACCATCATCAGACAAAAACACTATTTTCATCAGTGTGCCTTTAAGATACCCAAAACTGCTTTGTTTAATTTACTTTTGCATGCAGTCAAAAGTCATCAGAGGCATGAAGAGCAAAAACCGTTTCCGGAAGCAGGTCAATATCCTCATTTATACTAGAAGAAATGAAAATGGACTGTTAGACACGTTTCTGTGGTTCTGACAAAAGGGAAAATTCCTCACTTTGAAACGGCTTAAATGATAAATTTGAAGCGCTCTTTGTGAGCCGAACTGCAGCATCTTGTGGAGAGTAAATGTGAAGCAGGAATGATGGGTGAAGACAAAAGTACAGCAGTATAATAACAGGTTCTGCATATTTCATTACTGTCAAAATTAGCTTTTTTTTCTCTCCCCTATTAGTATTTGAAGTTAAACTCTCCTTCAGGAAGCCGAAATTACCTCTTTGACAATATAAGTCCTTCTGCTGTTGTCTTGTCTTAGACATCTTTCCTAATAGGAATGTAGTCAGTCCCCTTCCATCCTTCCATCCTTTTTTTTTCTTTCACCCCATGTCCTATTAAATCTGTGACAGCCTTTGGTTCCCATTGCCATAACGACTGGCACAAAGAGGTGGACTGATGGTGACACAGACTGAAATTAGGATGCCAAAGCACTCAGCAGTGGCACTGTTTCTCAACCACCAAGTGTTTATAAATGTCAGGGCCCCGATGTGAGTGACACGCTCGAATGAGAGGTTTTGTTGTTGCATTAACGGCCACGAAGGTGAAGACATCGTTTCATCAACAGCTGTTTGCTTTATTCATTTTGTGTTTTTCTTTCCCTTATTTTTAAATCGAAAAAACAAATAAAAACTAGAAAAGGTGCATTACCTGCGATAATGCTAATGTGAATGAAAGTAGTTGCTGAAGCTTTTTGCTGAAAATGGTGATGCAATTTACTTTAATTGCTGAAAGGATTTGCTGAGAATGCAAAAGCTATTTACAAATTGTTAAATTTGCCAAAATACTGGAAATTTGTTAAAGAACTATGAAGGAGCGCTGAATTTCACCTAAATTTCTGAAAAAAATCCCTAATAAATGCCAATTTTGCAAAAATATTCAGTGTGTTGCTTAAATATTGGCTGAACTTCAAATTAGCCCAAAAACTTTAGTAGGTGCTAAGTTAGCCAAAACAAAGCTAACTTGTTACTTAATTACCAGCTAAACCCCAAAATAGCCTAAAATTCCTTAGTAAAAATAAATTAGTCAAAAATGTTAGCATGTTGCTAAAATAGAAGCTAAACTCTAAATTAGCCAAAATTTCCCCGTAGATAACAAATTAGCCAAAAAGGTTAGCATATTTCTAAAAAAGAAGCTAAACTCTAAATTAGCCTTAAATTCCCAGTAGATGCCAAATTAGCCAAAAAACGTTAGCATGTTGCTAAAATTGAAGCTATACTTTAAATTAGCCTAAAATACCCAGTTGATAACAAATTTGCCAAAAACGTTAGCATGTTGCTAAAATAGAAGCAAAAGTCTAAATTAGCCTAAAATACCCAGTTGATAACAAATTAGCCAGAAATGTTAGCATGTTGCTAAAATAGAAGTTAAACTCTAAATTAGGCTAAAATTCCCAGTTGATTACAAATTAGCCAAAAGACGTTAGCATGTTGCTAAAATTGAAGCTAAACTCTAAATTAGGCTAAGATTCCCAGTTGATAACCATCCTTCCATCTTCTTAACCGCTTTGTCCCTTTCGGGGTCGTGGGGATGCTGGAGCCTATCCCGGCTGCTGATGGGCGAAGGCGGGGTACACCCTGGACAGGTCGCCAGTCCGTTACAGGGCCACAATCACACACCCATTCACTCCCACAGTCACACCTAGGGGCAATTTAGAGTCACCAATTAACCTATGAAGCATGTTTTTGGACGGTGGGAGGAAGCCGGAGTCCCCGGTGAAAACCCACGCATGCACGGGGAGAACATACAAATTCCACACAGAAAGGTCCCAGCCGGGAGTCGAGACCGGGCCTTCTAGCTGTGAGGCAAGAGCGCTAACCACTGCGCCACCGTGCAGCCCATAACAAATTTAGAAATTTTTGAAAATTACTATAAAAGATGAAAACATAGCCCGTGGATATATTTAAAGGTTTGTTGCTAATCCACTTAAAAAGTTGAAATTTGAAGACTTTCTTATTAGTTTCTTATGGTTCATACTTTGCTCAATATTTCAAAAACTAGTTAATGATTACCAAAAATACAAGCAGTAATAGTAGTTTTTATGTGGAGAAAATGGTCAAAAAGGAGCAGGACAAGCACCGAATGCTGTGAATGAATTGTGTGAATGCTTACTAAGCATTCACACAATTAATACAGAATGTCAATAATTCTCTCGGCTCTCCCATCTTCTCCCTTCTGCTTTGCTGTATAGATTAGGCTCTGTGATGGATAGCGGCTATATCGCTAACAGTCCATTAGCAGCTGTCTAAATAGACATTAAACGCATCTTAATTACTTTACGCTGATACCACACATAGGCGCACACATCAGTCTCTCGCTTTCACCATTTTGGCCCCGCCGTTGGCCAGATGGGCGCTTGAACCAGCAAAAAGCCCTCCATTACCGGCTCGGACTTGACCAAACTGATCCACCCCTCAGCCCGCTTACCGAGGTCTTCCTGGGGCCATGACGGGCCCTTGTTGCCACATACCTATAATTTAGCCCCCCAAGTGCTTTCCACATGGCCACAGCAAAAAGCTGGCCTCCATTGTAGGGGTCTGGTAATTGTAGTCTCGTTTAGAAAACCGCAAGTAGCAATTAGCACAGAGTTGGCATTATACCGGGTTGGATTTGCATCCCTGCTGAGTGCAAAATGCTGTTTTAATATGGGTTTGTTTTCCCCACATGGAATTAGCTAAAGGGGCCTTTTATCATATTCCCACACCCCGCTCTTCATTCAGCCAAGCTCTGCCCACCTCTTCTTTTGCCTGGCGTCTCTGCATTATCTCTGTTTCCTGTCGTTTTTTTCTGTGTGTACCTTCAAATCAATCTCAGGTCATTGCTTTTAATGGAAAATGTTATTATTTGGCAGAGGCAGTAGATATCCTGAAGGAGATGAAAGAGAAGGAGGTGGTGCTGAATGACGCCAACGCCACCACCGTCTTCCACGTTCTCAACGCCGTCGCCGCTAAGGACAACATCGCCGCCGTCCGCCGATTGCAGGACACCATCTTCTCACTCGGCCTGACCAAACCCACCGCCAATCTCTGCTCACCCATAGTCACCGCCTACCTGAACAGGTAAAAATGAAAGCACCGGCCAGGTTTAATCGTTGGTTTTTCTGCCTCGAATCACTTTTTTGCTCACCGATTCGTGTCCCCGTCTGCCAGAGCCTGCTGCCAGGTGTGTGTGTGTGCGTAGATCTCAATGAGTCACTCATCCCTCCCTATGATCATAGCTGGGGTTAGATTCCGGGTCAGCAAACCAGAAAGAGAGAGGATGTGGAAATTGCTCGTTTATGTTGGGATGTGTATGTTTGTCACCGCCAGGCTTTTTGTTTGAGGATGCGCCAGCTGCAACCTCTCCCATGAGCCCCCACCCCGATTCCCCTGAAACACCCACTGCTATTCTCTGAGGTTTCATATGTGTGTGTGGGGGGGGAGACGGCCAGCAACGCTTCTTCCCATCACGCCAGTATGCAAATCATCCACTGTGGGGGTCACTGGTGTTGCCCCACCTTTACTCTCCATTCAGCATGTGTATGATCGTGTGTGTTTTTGTCTGAGCAGCTTTTAACTAGATCAACTCATTAGCATGTTAATTATGTACAGAGCACTAATTGCTGGATTTATCGTACACACATTGCGCTCTTGGGGGGCCCAAACACACACATAAACCCAAAATGCTTTTATACAGTTTACCTTTTGTGTACACGCCGCACCGGAGGTAGACCTCTTGCAAATGATGCTTATACACAAACACACAGGTGCTCCCCGGCCGCCGCTTGTGTCGTGTTGTGTCTGTGGCCTCCGCACTTTCCAGGTTCACTCGCTAATCACTGCCTGTGTGAGATTAGCGGGCTAATTTACTCCTGGGTCACGAACAGCCTCCAAATCAGAAATGCACACAGCAGCTTACGCAGCCTCGCTCGCAACTCAAGTGCCAGTTGTGCTGCCTCCAACCGACGCCGCTGCAAAACATACTGATGAAGACGCGGGAATCACTCGCTAGTTCTGCACATTTCCAAGAGCTGAATTATTTGTTTTCAGTTAATAGTTGTAGCTGTCTAAAAAAGATTTTATTTTGTCAATTTGAGTTGCATTTAATTTTATGTCTCATTGCTGACCCCTTGTGGTGAACTGAAAAAAAACTAACTGTGCATGCGCTGTCCACGCGTTGGATCATAACGAGCCAGGTGGCGCAGCATTAGCATAACGAAAAAAGAACACAGAGAACACGCTGGACGGAGACAGAACAGAGCACGGTGGAAAGACTGAAAATGGACGAGCAACTCCTTAAAATGTGATCAGAGGGCACACGGTAATATTGTTTTATTGTATTGTAACTTTGAAAGGTTTTTTTTTGTAAAAATTGCATGTTGAAAAGTGTATTTGTTTTTCTTTCTATAGTTTTTCACGGTGATTCCTTGGTGATTCCTTGGTGATTCTTTGGCGATTCTGTGGTTACGTGAAAAATAAATGACCAAAAGATCATCAGTCGGAGCGTGGCTTTTTTCTGATCGGATTGAAAAACTTAAGGAGCAGCTACAATAGTTAAAGACCCATTCTGATTAAAAAAAAAAGTGTTTTTGGTTTTTTTGGCATTTTCTTGTTGCATTTTTTGGATTGTAAAGGACATATTTGTGTACATATACACATTTAACATCTGTTTGAACATCACTGAGTTACCCGAGTGATACAACATGATATTAAAAAGCATCTATTTAAAACTTTTTGTGAAGTGTAATTTAAAAAAAATGTAACTTCTGCTCATGTTTAAATTTAGACTCTTCACAAAAAAAAGACCCAATGACTAAATTTCAGCCAAAACAGCTAATATGAAGTTCGAACTTTGATTTCCATTAAAATATGAATTTATATTCAAATCTTTTTTTTCTTATAAGTGGAATAATTGTAATATTTTAGTTTGATTTTTATTAAATGACTTGCTGTTTTTAGGGTTAATTGATAAACATTAAAATATAAACATTTAGACACTGATTATTAATGAGGGTGTCCTAATTTCTTCACATAGCTCTTTATGAGTTTAAAATTTAATTTCTGAGTTATTTAAATCTTTACGAATCAGGGGCGTAATAAAAATGCTTTTGAAACTCATAAATGTGGGGAGCTCCCAGCAATGGGGGAGGGGAAGTGGGGGAGGGATTGCTTCATCCTACCCACACCTCTAAAACTTTTTCCTAGTATATCACTCACTAATCTTGTTGCACCGGTAGTGTTAGGACTGTAAATAAGCTTAAAATGTAATTTCTCAGTTATTCAAATCTTTATAAATCAGGAACGGACAAAAAAAAGGGAATTTGAAGAGCAAAAATGGGGAGCTCCGTGCAACGGGGGAAGGGAAGTGGGGGAGGGGTTGGCTTACCTTTCACTCTGAAACTTTGTCCTAGAATGTTGCTCACTAACTTTGTTGCACCAGTAGAGTTAGGACTGTATTCAAGCTTAAAATATAATTTCTCACTTTTTCAAATCTTAAAAATAATAATAATTAAATGTAACTTGAAGCGCATAAAGGGGGAGCTCCCAGCAACGGGGGAGGGGAAGTGGGGGAGGGGTTGCTTCATCCTAACCTCAGCTCTGAAACTTTTCCCCAGAATATTGCTCACCAGTTTTAGGCTAAATCCGAATCCCTTCATTTAGCCCTCCAAACGGGGAGATGGGGAAAAAATAGCCTCTTCAAATTCGGACAACACTCGATGACGTCATCAGTAGTGGCCGGTCATGTGTGTTAGCGCTGAGTTGCTAGCGCTCAAGAAATACACAACATCGGCGTTTTAACTTTAAAAGGTTGTACTAAAACAAAAAGTGATAATTTACATTTAAATGTAAACTTCTGTGCTTCAGAGCACACCCACGTGAAGAAATGCACTTCTCCTCCGTGCTCTCTGCGGCGAGGGTTAGCCCTTAAAAAAGCAATTTCAGGTACCCCTACATCTTTAAATGCTGCTACAATTGGAGGGTTAGTGGAAGAATTCCAATTCGGCTTTAGATTGGGAGTATGTGAGGGGCTATAAGCTAGTGGAAGGAACACAAACAGAGAGCTCTGTGTTGAGCCACTGTCCCGCCCAGAATTTAGAGCCAAACTTCTAATGAATGGCTGCAGAAACATGTCCTTGAAAACAACACCAGTTTTTTTTTTTTTGGCACAAGCGGCACAATCATAACTAAAAGACCACTGGGAAAGCTTTTAAAATAAAGTAGATCGGAGTGGATTTTTTTATGATAAATGTTGCTGAAATGCTAATTTCCCAAAACTGATGGAGATGTTAAACCTGATAGTAGTAATCCTGAATCGTCCCCTCTTTATCTATTCTTCTCTGCCTCCTCATTCAGTGGATGCTCAGTCAGGAAGGAGGCAGGACGGATTGAAGCTATAAAAGAGGACAAAGCAGGCATCACATCACCGCTTGCATCTCATCGCTGCGTCAGCGCTAATGACTTAATGAACACTTCTCTGCCAGATTAGCCCTTGACAGCCCATCACGCGCGCCGCCCCGCTAGCCTCCAGGCCCGTCCGCTCAGCGTTGTGTGTGCTAACCTGCCACAACACTAGATGGCAGCTTGCTCAGATTGCCATCCTTGAGAAAGTGATTAGTGACAGTAAATGCTAATGAGTCCGACAAAATGAGGAGCTGGCAGGACGAGTATGGTAAGGCAGCAGCTTGATGATGAAGAGCGGGGAGGCGGGCACAAAGCGGAGGACGGGTGCTCGGAGAAACATTCCGATAATAGTCCACGTCTTTAGAGTTCTTTTACAGTCAAATGTTTGCAGCTTCTATCATGAGAGGTTATTAAATGAACCTTAAGGTTATATGTTTAAAGTATTAATGTATTTATTTAATTTAAATTATACTTGATTTATCTCACAGGTAGAAAGTACAGTGCAAATTTTGATGACCTGGTCATACAGAGGAATTATGCAGTCTGATGCCAGTAAGAAAGAATGACCTGCAGTAACAATCAGTTCTACACTCTGGGTGTCTGAGTCTGTCAGACCGTTTCTTTCTTCAAGTGAATTATTCTAATTTAGAGATTTAATCTATGCAGAGAATATAGACTCTTTGAATTTGTGTACGGCTAATTCTTGATTTGTAACTCATACAATATATTTTGTGCTTAACTGTGTGTATGTGTAATTGAGTATTAGAAAATGCATAAAAAGTACAGTTTAGACGCTCACAATTCTACAGCAGCTTAAAACTAACTACATAAAAAATCTTTAAAAAGTACGCACCAATCGCCTGATACACACACAAATCTTTACAAAATACACACCAATTGCCTGATACACACACAAATCTTTAAAAAGTACACACCAATCCCCTGATACACACACAAATCTTTAAAAAGTACACACCAATCTCCTGATACACACACAAATCTTTAAAAAGTACACACCAATCACCTGGTACACACACAAATCTTTATAAAGTACACACCAATCCCCTGATTCAAACACAAATATTTAAAAAGTACACACCAATCCCCTTATAAACACACAAATCTTTAAAAAGTACACACCAATCCCCAGATACACACACAAATCTTTAAAAAGTACACACCAATCCCCTGATACAAACACAAATATTTAAAAAGTATGCACCAATCACCTGATATACACACAAATCTTTATAAAGTACACACCAATCCCCTGATACAAACACAAATATTTAAAAAGTACGCACCAATCACCAGATATACACACAAATCTTTATAAAGTACACACCAATCCCCTGATACAAACACAAATATTTAAAAAGTACACACCAATCCCCAGATACACACACAAATCTTTAAAAAGTAGACACCAGTACACACATATCAAAAGACTCTACATCAGGTATGAGCAAACATTTTGACTCGTGGGCCACAAAGGGTTCTAAAATTTGACTGAAGGGCTGGACTAGGAGGTGAGGGGTGGTGACTTGCGGTTACCTAACTCATTAGAGAAGGAAATAGCATGCAATCTGGACAAAAGCATACTTTAATTTTGATTGAAAATGAATGTATATGTTTTAAAACTTAACACTTTAAAAATGTTATTTTATTTCCTGTGACTTTTGTTCTTATTTTAGTGCCAATTGCAACAATCGGTTGATTTCAGGGAAATTATAGAAACTCTGCCTTCATAATGGTGTTGCAATGATCAGAAAAATGACTCAGAAAATATACATGATTGGAAAAAAAAAATAAAAAAAGATCACAACACCTCATGAATGCAGATTAATTTTCTGTATCTAAACAAAGGTCAGTTTATTAGTAGTGCACCATCTATTGGGAGACACCAGAAAACAAATTAAAAATAAGGGTTGTCATCATAATTTATTCCATTCTGGCGGGCCAGATTAAATAGCTTGACAGGCCGTAGTTTGTAGGGTTGGGTATCGCCAATAATTTGCAGATTCGATTCACCAAAGTCTTGATTGAGTTGATTCCGATTTTTTTTTCAATTCTCTCGATCCACTCAATTCAGTTAGATTAAATTCAATTTTGAGTTTACACATTTCGACTCATTTGTTTAGAAATACCTTAATAATCTTCTATGTTTTGAAGACATTCATGTTAATCTGATACAGTTCACCTCCTGTAAAATGTATTGATGAAATTATTATGAGATTGTTAATAACATACAGTGTTACATGGATTCTCAAACATAGAAGCTCCAACAATTGTTCTCCTGGAGAGTGTTTCAGTTTGGCCACTAGGTGGTGATCGCGCTATAACATCACACCTTATTCCAGAAGAAGAAGAAAGTATGAGCAAAAAATGGTACTTGATGCCACAAATGGTTACTTTAAAAAATATATCCTTAAAAGAGTTTGGAAAATGTATGCCAGTATTACAAACTCATCCTATGCAGCTAATATAATATTTCCAGATTTTTTTTTTTTTTTTTTTAATTGGCAACATTTTTTGCTTTTATTATTTAAATAAAGATTTTAAATAAAGTTATCTTGTTTTGAATGAGTTCTACTCATTTACAAGAACTTCCTGCTGAATGCCTTTACCTAAAAAATAAAAAATTCATGTGTTTGTCAAAGACATTCTGGCATTATTTACTTCAAGATTTAAAAAGAGTTATTTTTTTAACTCTCAAGTATACATAAAGTTAACAATCAGTGTTCTAAATGTAGGTTGTCACACATTATATTTGTGTTTTTAGCATGTGGTCCTAAACTGCTTACTTTCGGTTCACCATAAGACGTGTTCCTCTTTGAAATACGATTAAGCTGAATAAATAAACTAAAGCTAAAGTCATCTTGGGGCGACTCCTATCTTGACAAACCCTGTTGCCCTATCAGATTCAGGAAATCTATTTTCCTTTTTGTGTCCCCATGATTCAGATTGATTGAAACCTCTAGACCTTTGCCCACACAAGCATCAGTTAGTGAATAATCTGTGTAATAAGTGAGTGTCATTCAGACACGTATGTAACAGCAGGCTGGCCGTGTCATGATCACAGTCTCACTTGCATTTGGAGACACCAGCACCTCATTCTGCCTCGCAGGAGGACAGTGGCTTGATAATAGGGCTGCCCATCTCCCCCAGAACAAAAAAAAAAAAAGAAACGTGGGACGGAGAATAGGACAGGAGGAGGGTG
>NC_050526.1:2827042-2841048 GCF_002922805.2 Oryzias melastigma
AGGGATTATACGGAGGTGTTTGATCAGAAAAGAGGTGGACAGATGGCAGTGATGAAGCATCATTCAGGGTAGAGCTGCATACCCACGTTCTCCTCCTCTCGTTTTCAAAAGTCTCTTCTTCTCCTCGGTGTTGTTCAATCAGACTGTTGTGCGCCTGAACAGCCTCTTGACTGGCGCGGCTGAATAATGTTGTGCCTCTTCATTTCAATTTGTGGAGCTCTTTGCCTCGGCGTCCCAATCACTCCTCCTCCTCCTCCTCGTTTGGCTCATGTCTCAGAAACTGAAGGTCAAATTCAGTCTCTGTTCCCACAAAGTTGTTTGGTCTCATCTAATTGACTAAATTATACCTGTTTGCTCCAAATCTGTCCATCTTGTTCTCATGTGTTTCTACCTGCTTTGACTTTTGTGTGATTGACATCGTCCAATCAGCTGATTGAAGGCAACGGAAGGCTGAAGTGGCCTCCCATCTTCTGTGGTCCTTCTTTTGAAAACGGGCAAAGAGAATCTGGCCACAGAGGAAAAATATACAGCTCGAAAATTAATACCCGGAAGTCCCACCCCCTGCAATAGCCGGTCGCAAAAAAACAAAAACAAAAAAGAACATGATTTGCGCCGGAAGTCCTTAACCGGAACCCCCATTTTTAGCTTTCGTCCTTTTTTGCTGTTTTTTTCTCTGTGACACTATATGTCACAGAGAAAAAAACTGCATTTCGTCGGCGATCAGCTGATTTATAAAGAAAAAAAACGGCATTTCGTCTGCGATCAGCTGATTCATAAAGAAAAAAAACTGCATTTCGTCGGCGATCAGCTGATTCATAAAGAAAAAAAACGACATTTTGTCTGCGATTAGCAGATTCATAAAGAAAAAAAAACGGCATTTCGTCGGCGATCAGCTGATTAATATAGAAAAAACTGCATTTTGTCGGCGATCAGCTGATTCATAAAGAAAAAAAACGACATTTCGTCTGCGATCAGCTGATTCACAAAGAAAAAAAACGGCATTTCATCTGCGATCAGCTGAATTACAGAGTAAAAAATTGCATTTTGTTGACGATCAGCTAGTTTACAGAAAAAAAAGGCATTTCGGTTGCGATCAAATGATTCACAGAGAAAAACGGCATTTCACCCGCTTTTTCTCCAGAGGTAAACAGGTGCAGTTACACAAATTTGAACACTTGTTAATATTAACTTAAAAGAAAACAAAGCCTGTTCTCTGTCCCATTTGAAGCTCATCTAACACACTGAACTACAAGACCGTTACAGTTTATTCACATTTGAAAGCTCAAAAGCTGATAGTTCTAAAAGCTTTTTCAACGGGTTTCCCACAGTTTAGGAAATTTCCACTACTGGCTAAAGTTGTAAAGGTCCACCATCTTGCACCAGAGGGCCCTCAAACAGGCTGACGTGAGACAAAGGCCGATAGCGGCGTGCGGCGCTCTGTTTAACGCAATATTGGTGCTAAAGCGCTCAGCTGGGGGGAGAGGTCATCCGAGGAGAGCCGACGACGTGAAATCAAAAGGGAGATGAGAGAAGAAGAGCATGGAAATGAAGGGCCGGTTAAAGAGACGGATAAAAGCGACGGAGGGGTTGGAGGATAAACTCGGGGGGTAAAGATCAGTGGAGTCCTTTTATCTGCTGCATTGCCTCGCCTCTAAAAGCCTGTCCAGAGAGTCATTAGCCCTCACAGACAGGTGAGCAAAAGCGTGTGCGCTTGTGTGAGAATGATGTATTGGGGCCAAAAGGCTTCATCACCCGCAGTCGTGCTGTCAGGAATTCAAAGGCCCGTATTGTTGAGGTGGGTCATGGTGCTGGAATTGGAGGCCACAGGGTTAACACCCGGTGATACACTCTTTATTCTCCTCCTGACAAAATCCTTCACACGCCTGATTGGACCAGCCTGCCACCTAACCTGCTCTCTGATCCCCCCCCCCTCGCTATGTTTTTTCCTCCTCATCCGTGCAGAAAGGACGTGGCCGGAGCGCTGGAAGCCACCATCGAGTGTCAGAAGATCTACAACCATCTGCCCCGCATCCATGACATCATCGTCGCTCTGGTGGAGAAGGGAGACACCGATTTACTGCAGAAAGGTTCAGCATCTAAATCATTTACAGTCACTCCCATGAAAACCCTGTTTTGGGTGTTTTAAGTGTGGTGTTCTGGCATTTTTCTGATGATACGATTAATCTACTAATCAACGACTATTAAAATAGTCGATTAGTCGTTAATTTATATTATATTGAGTCAGAATGCAGAAAAGTTTAAAGTTATAATCACATTATGCTAGCTTTATGGACTATTTTGGCATTTATTACGATTTTTTAGACCAATTTGGAGTCTAGCTAATATTTCAGCTACATGCTAGCTGTTTAGGCTAACTAAGGTGTTTTTTTTAGACTAATTTAGATTTTAGCTAATATTTCAGCTACATGCTAGCTGTTTAGGCTAACTAAGGCTTTTTTAGACTAATTTGGAGTCTAGCTAATATTTCAGCTACGTGTTAGCTGTTTAGGCTAACTAAGGCTTTTTTAGACTAATTTAGAGTCTAGCTAATATTTCAGCTACATGCTAGCTGTTTAGGCTAACTGAGGCGTTTTTTTAGACTAATTTAGAGTTTAGCTAATATTTCAGCTACATGCTAGCTGTTTAGGCTAACTAAGGCGTTTTTTTTTAGACTAATTTAGAGTTTAGCTAATATTTCAGCTATGTGCTAGCTGTTTAGGCTAACTAAGGCGTTTTTTTTTTAGACTAATTTAGATTTTAGCTAATATTTCAGCTACATGCTAGCTGTTTAGGCTAACTAAGGCGTAATTTTAGGCTAATTTGGAGTTTAGCTAATATTTCAGCTACATGCTAGCTGTCTAGGCTAACTAAGGCGTTTTTTTAGACTAATTTGGAGTTTAGCTAATATTTCAGCTACGTGTTAGCTGTTTAAGCTAACTAAGGCTTTTTTAGACTAATTTGGAGTCTAGCTAATATTTCAGCTACATGCTAGCTGTTTAAGCTAACTACGGCTTTTTTAGACTAATTTGGAGTCTAGCTAATATTTCAGCTACATGCTAGCTGTTTAGGCTAACTAAGGTGTTTTTTTAGACTAATTTAGAGTTTAGCTAATATTTCAGCTATGTGCTAGCTGTTTAGGCTAACTAAGGCGTTTTTTTTTTTTATTTAGACTAATTTAGATTTTAGCTAATATTTCAGCTACATGCTAGCTGTTTAGGCTAAATAAGGCGTTTTTTTAGACTAATTTGGAGTCTAGCTAATATTTCAGCTACGTGTTAGCTGTTTTAGCTAATTCAGGCTTTTTTTTATTTTTTTAGGCTAATTTAGCATTCAGCTAATATTTTTCAGCTGGCTATTAGCTTTAGCGTTCTCAGCTATTAACTTCAGCATCTTCAGCTTCCAAATTCAGCTTAGAGCATTCACACTAGCATTATCACAGGTAATGCTATATATCTAGTTTTTAGTTGTTTAAAGTTAATGATGATTAAGATGTGTGCTTTACATTCACTTCATGCATGACCCGATTAGTCGACTAATCAGGAAAAATAATCTGTGATTAGTCAACTATTAAAATAATCGTTTGTCGCAGCACTAATTATGATTATTTCTTTATTCCAATTTTTGTGAATCAGGAGCAGACGATGAATTCCTTTTTAAAAAAGTTTGTTTGTGAGTTCCAAAAAATGTTGGGCAGAACACAAGCTCTCTGTTTCACTCCATTCTGATGTGTCATGTAAAAAACAAGATCCATGTACTTTAAACAAACTGTACTGATACCGGGCCGTGGATCACTTGGTACCGGTCCTCAGACAGAAAAAAAGAAATACATGTGCTAACTTAGATTATTTTCATTTATCTTTTGAGCCTGAAGGAAGTTTTATTTTGAAAAACTGCTGGATTGGTCATGTGATTTAAAGCAGTTACCTTGCTAAGCTAGTAGCCAAAAGCTAACAAAACCAAACAATAAAACATATTTATAAAGTTTCTTCAGAGACAAAAGATCCAGTGAGGAAACCGAAGAAGAGCCTTTGACTTCAAAGAGCAATAGAGAGTTTTTCCCATCATGCCTTTGTTTACACACTCTCCCACTAGCTTACAGCTCCTCACAACCCCAAGCTAACATTAGTGTTGCAATAAAAATGGCGTGCAATATTGGAGCTATCCAGCTGTACAGTTTTGATCCAGATTCCAGCTCAGACGAGGAAAACAAAGACGTTCATGGATCTATTTGTCTGCCAGTGGATGTATCAGAATAGAGCTTGTGGCCCGCTGATTGTAGTTTGTGCGTAACAGCTTCAAACTTTTTCAAAAAACTCCTGATTCTCAACAATTTGAATAAAGAAATACTCAGAAATCCAGGTTTATTCTTAATATATGTCCTCCATCATGAGAAAAATGCTGCAATGACATGTTAAAACTCCAGTTTTCATGGAGTGGATCAATAATAACACCATATGCTAATATATTGACCATAAATTGATACAATATTTACAAAGCAGGATTCATTGTTGCAGAAAAGTTTGAGCAGAATTAAGGCATCAAAGTTTCACAAAAGCCTACATCTTGCAGCTGCACTCTGTCCACTAAACTCAGTATGACTTGTTTGTCCAAATTGCTGCTAACCTTCGTGTGCGAGCCGAAGCACCTTTTTCATGTTGGCATTAAACGCTCATGTAACAAGTGCCACCACATCCAAAAAACCAACCGGTGGACGGGTCAGAACAGCTTTGACCAGGTCAGCTTGTGAAGGACGTCAGCCAATCACATTTAAAACGGCACAGTGAAGAAGTCAGCGGGCCAAAAAAGGCCAAGTGGCTCCGGAGTGTGTGAACGCTGAAGCCACGAGTGGAGCACCACTCTGGCTCCACCGCATCCCGAGGGGTGAGGAACCTGCAATGTCAGTCACTCACAAACACAGTGAAGAGGAACTTCATTTTCAGACAGAAACCAACTTTTCAAAACAAAAATAAAAAAATTAAACTTTTTAAACACTAAATGGCCGTCTCCCTAAGAGCTACATATTTTTGTGAAGCGTATAAATGCAACTGGCTTCTAAAAACACACTTTGTCATTAACAGATGCTACAAAAGGCTATTTTTTTTAGCTTAACCTAGAAAAGTTTCTTTAGCTGCGATAATGCTTGTGAGAATGATTTTTACTGAAAGTAGTTGCTAAAGATTCTGAAGCTTTTTTGTTGACAAAGGTGACAACATTTACTTTAACTGCTGAAGGAATTTGCTAAAAATTCATAAGCTATTTGCATAATGCTGAATTTGACTAACGGACTGTAAATGAAGGTGACATAAATTTCTGAAAAAATTGTAGTAAAATTGTTTAAAAATACCTAATAAATGCCAACTTTGCAAAAATATTCAGTGTTGCATAAATATGAGTTAAACTCTAAATTAGCCCAAAAAACCTCAGTAGATGTCAAATTAGGCAAAACAAAGCTAGTTTGTTGTTAAAATACTAGCTTAACTCCAAAATAGCCTAAAATTCCTCAATTATCTAAATTAGTCAAAAATGTTAGCCTGTTGCTAAAATAGAAGCTAACCTTTAAATTAGCCTTTAAACCCTCAGTAGAAAGCAAATTAGCCAAAAACTTTAGCATGTCGCTAAAATATGAGCTAATTTCCAAGAAGCATAAAAAACCTTAATAGAAGCCAAATTAACCAAAAAAGCTAGCTTGTTGTTTAAATACTAGCTAAACTTCAAAATTTCAAAATTTTAATTAGCCTATAAACCCTCAGTAGGTAACTAATTACCCAAAAAGGTTAGCATGTTGATAAAATGTTAGCTAGACTCCGAATTAGCATAAAAAATCTTAATAGATTCCAAATTAGCAGAAAAGCTAGATCATTGCTTAAATACTAGCTGAACTCCAAAATACCCTAAAATTCTTCAGTAAACTAAATTAGTCGAAAATGTTAGCCTGTTGCTAAAATAGCAGCTATACTCCAAATTAGCCCAAAAAAACCTCAGTAGATGCCAAATTAGGCAAAACATAGCTAGTTTGTTGTTAAAATACTAGCTTAATTTCAAATAGCCTAAAATTCTTCAGTAAACTAAATTAGTCAAAAATGTTAGCCTGTTGCTAAAATAGAAGCTAACCTTTAAATTAGCCTTTAAACCCTCAGTAGAAAGCAAATTAGCCAAAAAAGTTAGCATGTTGCTAAAATATTAGCTAAACTCCATTGTTTTTTTAAATAATTACTATAGAAGATGAAAACACAATTCATGAATATATTTAATGACTTTTTGCTAATCTACTTAATATTTAGAAATTTAAGGACTTTCTCATTCATTTCCTTTGGGCCATATGTTGTTCAAAATTTCAAAAACTATAAAGTTTATGAATACCAAAAAAAAAAACGTGCAGTAATGTCCTGAACAAGATGAATGTTTTGATATCACGTTTGCTGAAATTGCTGAAAGTGTGATTGAGTTTTTACTAAACATTCACACAATTACATAAATATGTTTTTAAACACAGATGTGCAATGTCAAAGAAAAAAAAAAAAAACGCTTTTACTTTAAAAAAAAAACCCAGTAACCCTAAATTAGACCATCAGGATCTTTTTACAGGAAAATCCACACGATTAATGCTTCTGCTAGATTTGGGCCTCGTGTTATTTCTGCATGAATAAAGTTCAAAAAGCTTCACTTTATTCAAGAGAGCGCTCGTTCAGTGAGAGGGATTACTTCTTCCCTCACAGCTCTGCTAAATATGCAGGTCCGTTTGGATGAGGGGAAACTTGGAACCATGTTGGTGTGTGCGGCACCTGTCCTGAAGCTGCTGGACAGAGATAGTCTGTACTGCTGAGCGGAGCGCTTTAGCAGGTTTACCAGCGGAGCTTATGCCTCCATTCGGGACTTGATATAGCCGCTTTGAGCCTGGGACTTTGTGCCAAGTAATGGAATCTGCGGCAAACGAGAAAATGTGTTGTGTGTTTGATTAAGCTGCAGACGCTTCTTATTCCCAACCTGTTTTTTCCTCAGCCATGGACTTTATTAGTCAGGAGCGGGGAGAGATGACCATGCTGTATGATCTGTTCTTCGGTTTCCTGCAGACCGGCCGTTACCGAGAAGCCCGGAAGATCATTGAGGTGAGCACATCTACTCTTGAAGGTCAGCTACCAGCTTTACGCCAAACTTTTCAGAAAGTAATAGTTTGAAGACGCACTCAAATGAAAAGTGTTTTTAAAAGGTTCACACCAGTGGTGTCAAACTCATTTTGGTTCAGGGGCCACATTCAACCCGTCTGATCTCAAGTGAGCCGGACCAGAATAGTAAAATAACCGATTGGTCAACTTGTGATCTGAAGCTTTGTTTTGTTTTTTTTCTCAAATAGAAAAGCCAACCTAGTACCATAATCACTTACTATTATGCATTCAATCACAGAGGCCAATAGATTTCAAATAAAACGCATTTCACTAAAAACAAAAGGTTTTTTCAATTTTATACAGACTGAATATTTTACATCTGACATTGAAGCAATGCCGAAAGTAAACTCAAGAGGGGGCTATTAAAAAAAATAAATAAGCACCCTGCCTTAAAGATTAATGTGCAAATCAATGAAAAATTAAACTAAATTAAACTTGCAAACATTTGTGAACACAAGAATTGGGAGTTAACCTCACTCTCTCTCCTGAAACTCAGCATGGTTTGGCCAATGATCTTGTTTTTCCTTTGCTCCGCCTAGTGACGGAATTGCACCCCTGCTTATTTAAAGCAGGAGTGCCCACGTTTTTTTAATGAGGGCCACATAACTGTTTTATTCTCTGATGGTGGGCCGGGGTCGGTTTGTAGGCAGAAAAAGTGTAACAATCACAGCCTACTCTTAAAGATGTATGGTTTACAGAAAGCCACACATAGCCAAATTTTAAATAATTTATTTCTGTAATCTTCACAAAAAAATAATACTAAAACATTAAAAAAAAAATAGATAGTTGCATTACCTGCAATAGATTAATGGTTAAAGATGCCTAAATTGAAGGCTAAAAAACACTGAACCTGAAGTTGATAACTGAAAACGCAGAAGCTGATAGCTAGCTAAAATATTAGCTAAGTTCCAACTTATCCAAAAAAAACTCAAAAATTAGCCAAAAAAAGATAGCATGTAGTTGAAATATTAGATAAATTTCAAAATAGCCTAAAAACTAAAAAAGCCTAAATTAGCCAATACAGCTAGCATGTAGCTGATTTTTTTATCTAAATGCCAAATTAGCCTAAAAACTGAAAAATGTGTAATTTAGCCAAAACAGCTGGCATAAAGCTAAAATATTAGCTAAACTCACAATTAGCCCAACAAACTAAAAAAACTAAATTAGCCAAAACAGCTAGCATGTAGTTGAAATATAAGCTAAATGCCAACTTTGCCTAAAAAACTGGAAAAATGTCTAAACTAGCTAAAACAGCTGTCATAAAGCTAGAATATTAGCTAAACTCCCAATTAACCTAAAAAACTGAAAAAAAACTAAATTAGCCAAAACAGATGGCATGTAGCTGAAATATTAGCTAAATGCCAAATTAGCCTAAAAAACTGAGAAAATGTCTAAACTAGCTAAAACAGCTAGCATAAAGCTAAAATATTAGCAAAACTTCAAATTAGCCAAAAAAACTGAAAAAGTCTAAATTAGCCAAAACAGATAGCATGTAGCTGAAGTATTAGCTAAATGCCAAATTAGCCTAAAAAATGTCTAAATTTGCCAAAACAGCTAGCATAAAGCTAAAATATTAGCTAAACTCAAAAATAGACTAAAAAACAGAAAAAAGCCTACATTATCCAAAACAGCTAGCATATAGCTGAAAAATTAGCTAAATACCAAATTAGCTTAAAAATCTGGAAAACTGTCTAATTGAGGCACCTTACTTAGGTAGGGGCGAAACGGATCACGGATACTCTGTGATCCGTACGGATCACTAGCAACAATTCGGCTCACATGTGTACCACAGATGCCACCCCTCCCCCGCTCCCTTTGCGAACCTCATGCACGAATTATTAAAATCAATTGTCTTTCCACAACGAATGCGATTGGCGTCAGATTCATGTACTGTCTTTAAAATGTGTCAAAGTTGCTTCTTTAAAGTTATCCAAAAGTCTGTCAACCTGAAGCTCCCGCCGCGTGTGGGTGGAGCTTCCATCATAAACTTTTCCCGAACTCGTCATGGAGGACACAGGTACTGAGATCGGGTTTATTTATTTTGAAGAGCTGATAAAAAACCTCGGTGTACGTCACTGATCTCCCAGTGGGGAGCATTATCATCTTGCAGCCACTGCTCGTGTTGTAACAGGAACGTGCCATCTGGGAAAGAAACTATGGCAAGCCAAAAGGTCAAAAATCTTCAGGAAAAGCGGGCGTGACAGTGCCTCACCTGCACATGTACTACGAATAATTATTATTTGAAAAATTTAAATGTTCCCACAGTTAGTTTCAGAACTACAATTAATACCAAAAAAAATGAAAGTTTAATTTTAACTTTTTCTTTTAATATTTAATTTGGACATCGGGGGATAGTGGCAAGGGGAAATTGTATATTTATTATTCTTTTCTCTCAGTTTTTGTAGACATGTAATTAAAATCAGAAACTTCATGTTTTTACATTTTTGGATATGTTCAAAGATGTGTGAGTGTATATTTATTCTTTAAAGTACTTTGTATATATTTTCTCAAATATATGTTATAAAGCTTTTCAAAAAATAATTTTAGGCTTTTATTTTCTTGTTTTTTACTATTGTTTTTTTTTTACTTCAGCGAATTTCTTATGAACTCCTGATATTCAGAAAATACTTAAAAAAAAAAACTTGGGCTTTTTCAATTTTGGCTAAAAATAAAATAAATAAATATAAAAAATAAATAAATAAAAACATATAATCATAATAAAAAATATAGTTGGAATCTGATTTCTGTGATGTCTCAATATGAAAGTCGTAAAATACAAAACCTTGAAATCTAAATCTCGTCCTTGGAGATCATTTTTCCGCAATCTGCATCCTCCGATAAGTCTTCATAAGTAAGGACATGCTAAATTGAATTGACGTCCTCCATTTGGGGTTGTAAACCATCTGACCTGGACATGTTTGGGATATTTTTTGTGCTCTTAAATCCTGACATCTGCCCTGTCGCGAGAAAACAAGAGTCACAAAGCAGGCAGATGAGAAGTAATTGTTCCTTTTTTCTCCCCCCCACCAATGCTTAAAGCAGAAATCTGAGCAAAATGAGAAGCAGGATGAGAGGAGAGGACAAAACACAGGAAGGAGTGTATGAATTCCCTAACCCTGACTGTCCTGGTGTGGCCTTAAAGAGGGATTTGCCTCTCTAGAGGTCTCAAACCCTCTTAAATATTATCAGCATGTTTTTATTGCGGCTCTCATTTCCGTTTTGCTGCTTTTCTGCTCATAACAGTCAGCTGGACAGTAGATGGTTGATGACTTGTGTGTTATCCATGCTGTTGAAGTGTCCTTTTTTAAAATTTACAGTTAGTATTTACTAAGTTTGAGGAAAAGATCATACAGGTTTGAGAGGATATAATCGTCCTTCGTTTATCACAGAATCTTAAAATTACTCACACTAGACAAAATTGCAAGGTTGTCAGGTTTATTTTATTTTTTTTACAACTATTGTAGACCTTTTGTGGCATCTGAAACCCTTCACTACACATTTTTCTTACAGATATCAACATTTTTACTTTTCTCTCCTGTTTTAAAGATCCACTTCAATAAAAATTGTGTTTTTTGACACGTTTTGTAGCATTTTTCTCATGATAGAGGATAAGGCTGGGCTAATAAAACTGATTTAAGTCGATTTAAACTCAATAGATCAATAATTTATCCATAAAAATAGACCTCGTAAAGCTAAATTCCGCTACCGTGATGCTAACGTTTAATGGAATTTCCCATAGGGCGGCTAATGCTTACGCTTAGGCGACCTAAACAAACATTGCTGACTAAATGAACATCTTTATGAATTTTACAAATTATTTTTTAAGTAACAATTTGTGGTCTAAAGCACTGTTTTTATTGCTCAAACTTTCTTCTTCTTTTGGAAAAAACGTTTTATGAAGTTTTTCATTGTAACAGACTTGGTCCATCCTCTGGGGGAGCAGCGAGCTGCATCACCGGTGACGCTTAAACACGAAATCTTTAACATACTGTAACTTTTCAACCGCTATTGCGCCGCTTTTCTCCTTCAAAATCTACGGGAATGACGTTGATCGTGTTAACGTTTGAAAACTTAAAGTAAATCAAAGTACATAAGCTCTGTGCTCCGGTGTTAAAGGGTTAACCCTCCAGTCCCATTTTTCAAATCTCTCTTATGATTTGGCCGGGATTTGAACCCACAACCTTCCAGTCTCAGGACGAACACTCTACCACAAGGCCGCTGATCTGTTTTAGAGCTTAAGTATCCACTAGATGTTGCAAAGCTTGTCACCTCCTCTTTAATGGATGCACGTCCTTCACATCATTCATGTATTTTCATCACCAAATTTGTATTTTAGATGAAATCTAAATTCCTGACGTTTGTCATGTCTGGCTTTAAGTGTTTCCTCCTGAATCCCAGATTGGATTCACTTCTCTGAAAGTTATGAATTGGAAGTTTTACCTTTTTTTTCTTGCCGTGCTTGCTGGAAATAAACAAAGAAAGAAATACCTGAAAGTCACTTAACCTTCATAGTTTGTGGAACAGACTCTGAACAATAAGTTCCCCGCTTATTATCACAATGAAAGTCACGCTCGGGCGACCACAATGGAATCACGGCTCACTCAGACGCACCTATACTTTTTTTTTTTTTTTTTTTGTCAAGTGGCCGTCCAGAGTGCTCCTCACTTTAGGCTCTGTTTGGTATAATTGGCAGCTGATTAATCACAGCTAATTAAATGTAATGATAGAGAAAGGTGGCCAATTTTGTGCTAAATGGTCATAGTTAGGTAGGGGATTGTCAGGTGGCCAGGCCTATTATTGTGTGTGATGGTAAAGGTTAGGTAGTATTGCGAAAGAGTGGTGATCCATTATGCGTTTTTGTGTTAGGGAGAGGGGTGTGTGTGGGAGGGCTAAGTGGCCAGGTGATTAGTGGAATTGGAGCATTAGGAATAGAGATGGAGGGTTTGTTAAGTGCAGGTGAGACGGGGTCTGCGTCTCCTTGTCCCGGTCGGGACGTTTTTTTAGGTGTAGCTGCTTAGCATTCCGTTTTCTTTCTCTTTTCATCGGATGTTTTGTTTTTACAGGATTTATTTTTACTTTTCAGATTAGGGAGATTCATTCTGACAGAATCCCAAACACATTTGTGTTTTGCAAGTGTTGCTCTGAGCCCTCAAGACTTTTCCAAGTAAAGCGAATCCGCGGCAGAAAGATGAAGCACTTGCAACGAGGCCTTAGTCTCTAAGAAGATTAGACAGACCGAGAGAGAGAGAGAGTGCTACACATTTTAATTTGTCCCTTTGGCTGCTCGGGTAAGAACATAATGCCTTTGCCTGGGACGGCCAAAGGGATGGGGAGGCAGGGGAAAAGACAGAGGAGGAGCTGGAGAGATTTGGAGGAAGAAGGGGGGATTGAGAGATTGAAAAATGAAAGGACAGTTTCTTCCTCTTGTCTATCTCGCGGTGGGTGCCGATGAAAGAGGCCAGCGGGGATTGCACATTGTTGATCCTCACTCAGATTAACATCCAGCCAGATCGCCTTTTTTTTTTTTTTTTCTTAGCCAGATTACCCACAGAGTGAAATTTTTCTCAATCCGACTCTTATTCAGATTGTATCAAAGCCCCCAGGAGGAGGATGAAAATCCTGATCACTGTCATTCCACGATAATAATCATCTAGACACTGCACATATCAAAGTGAAGCGCGGCTACATGAGCCGGCAGATCAATCTATGTCAGCCCTTATTGACGGCACAAATACTGCGCTTATCTGCATATCACTGCTGTCCGAAAAGTAAAAACAAATCTCTGGTAAATGGAAGCCGCTTCGGTTTTTATCCATATGAAACCCAAAGCATTGGCAGACATTTTTATCTTTCTATCTCGTCTTCCTCCTTTTAGATTTAGAGCAAAAAACACTTTTTTTTTTCTCTGAAGTTTTTGGTTCATCCAAAATCATTTGTTTTGAATTTTTTCATTTAAGTTGGGGAAAAGTCCTCCTATAAAACTATAAATTCTTTCCTTTTTTTAAAGTAAAAAGTGTACAAATTAAGGTTTTGTAAAGGCATGTCTTAATGGTGCATTATTTTAGTCACTACAGTTCAACTTTTAGCATAAGTTGCTTTTATGATTACTAAAATTGTTACTTTTTTACATAAATGTGTTCACCTTCATCTGTTGGAGCAGTAAATATTTCAAATACAACATGATTTAAATCTACAAAAATGGACTAATAAACAGGATGTGATTATTCTGTTAAAATGTTCATCATAGTAGAGGCAGTTCTGGCTTCAAAACATGTTTTTCTTCACGGCTTTTGTCGGTGAGTCGTCATTTGTTTTGCAGAGATGTTATTCAGAAGATGAAATGAGGCAGTCCAGTTGTTCTCTGGGACCATAATCCATCCGTGGCTTTAAAAATAAAAAGGCAAAAAAGCTTAAAGAGCCTTTTGTAAACACATCTACAAAACAAATTCTGTTTCTACTGTCTTTATTAGGTTGTTATTCACACACTATATTGTGTGAATGCTTAGTAAGCATTCACACAATATAGTCGTAAAAATTCAGTCACACTTTTAGAGATTTTAGCAACTTTGATTTGAAAACTCGTTCAGGACGTTGCTGCTTGTACTTTTGGTATTCAGCAAAAAACACCTCATAGAAAATGAATGAGAAAATGCTCAAACACTTTAAAAACTTTGTGCACTTCTGCAGATCCTTTCAGGAAGATAAAAACTTTAAAATGTTCACCAATTACTGTTTTTTTGGGGGGTGTAATTTGGAGTTCAGCTTTAATTTTAGTGACCTGCTAGCTGAGATTTTTTTTTCCGGTTCTTTAGGCGAATTTGGAGTTTGGCTAATATTTTAGCA